>NC_056746.1:926625492-926810492 GCF_019279795.1 Protopterus annectens
GATGTTCTCTGGAGTTTTCTTTCCATGGTAGGAGTAACAAAATCTAATGCAATTTCCTATCCACTTGGAGATTGTCTATTTTGAAATTGCTTTTCCTTCCCTTCCTGTTGCATATGCTACCAGTACCTGGTCAGTTTTTCTATTGCCCTTGGTCCTGTCCAGGTAGTAGCGTAACTGTCTATGTACATCCAAGGTATGCAACAGTCTTTCTCCCCTGTTCTGTGGGTTGGGGAAGAATGTAGGTAGGTGGATAGCCTGATTTAAAGATACTCTGGATACCACCTTAGGCATAAATGTAGGATTTGTTCTCATGGACACTATCTTGATGGAAGATCAGGAAGGGTTGCACTACCATTAATGCCTGTAGTTCAGATACCCTTCTTGCTGAAGTGATTGCCAGCAGGAAAGCAGTCTTCTATGATAAGTATTGTAATTCTGCTGTTGCTGCTGGTTCGAAAGGAGGAAGTGTCAATTTTTCTAGCACAAAGTTCAAGTCCCATGCTGGCAATGGTGGTTTCCTAGGAGGTTTTACATTTTTAATTCCTCTCAGAAACTGCCTGAGCAGAGGATGCGAGAAGACAGGAGGATCCAAGCTGTATTCTGCTGAAATAGCTGATGCATGTATCTTGATGGAAGAATAGGACAGGCCTGTGTGGAAGAGCTCTGCCAAGTATTCCAGAATGCTGGCTATGTTTACCAGTGACGCATCTTCTCCCTTTGCAGTACTCCAAATGAGATATCTTTTCCATTTTGCTGCATAATTTTTCCTTGTTGAGGGTCTGCGAGCCTCAAGGATAATGTCTTTAACCCTTTGTGATAAATTTGGGTTAATTGATCTTATGTAATGTTCCAGGCAGTCAGCTGCAGAGTTTTCAGGCTTGGATGCAGGATGTTGTAGTTGTTCTGTGTTAACAGCAATGGAACCAGGGGTAGTGCCCATATTTGTTCCAGAGACATGCTCCTTAGTAATGGGTACCAATGTTGCCTTGGCCAGTCTGGAGCTATCAGAATGATCCTTGGACGGTCCTCTTTGATCTTCAATAGCACCTTGTGCATCAAAGGAAGTGGTGGGAATGCATATGCTGTCAGGTTTTCCAACTGAAAGATAGGGAGTCCACCTTCCAAGCAAGTGGGTGGTACGTCCTTGTGCAGAATTTCTTTAGCTGGTGATTGCGTGGGGATGCAAATAAGTCTATTGCTGGGAGTCCCCATTTTCTTGTAATGGCTTTGAAGATGTCCGGATGCAGCATCCATTCGTGGGCATCCGTGGTAGTCCTGCTTAATATGTCCGCTAGAATGTTTTCTTTTCCCGGTACAAAAATTGCTTGTAACTGAATGTTGTAGCTCAGAGCCACATTCCATAGGTCCAGTGCCATCCGGCATAGAAGGTATGAATGTGTGCCTCCCTGTTTGTTGATGTACCACATAACTGTGGTGTTGTCTGTCCTTATCATCAACTGACCTTCTCGGAGAAATGGTCTGAATGTCTGGATTGCCAATTTTACTGCCAGCATTTCCTTTAGATTTATGTGTAGGTGCAGCTGGTCTTGAGTCCATAAGCCTTGTATGCACTTGTCCAGCATGTGGGCCCCCCAACCGAGGTCTGAGGCGTCCGTCGTGATGGTTTGGCTTGGTTGAATACTGTAGAAGGGCAATCCTGTGTTTGATTGACAGGCCTGAGCCCACCATAGAAACTCTTGCTTCAGGCATGGGATTATTGGAATTTTGGTTTCTAGGCTGTGCTTGTGTTGAGACCATAAATTCTTTAGGTACCACTGTAGCTTTCTCATATGCAGTCTGGCATGAGGGACCAGTATTATGCAGGATGCCATAAAGCCCAGGGCTTGCAGTACTTTTCTTGCTGTTAGATGGTTCTGCTTTGTTAATGCCAAGAAGTAGAGAGGTAGTTGCTCTTGCTTTTCTGCAGTTAGGAATGCCATTTGCTTTGATGTGTCCAGCTCTTGCACCCAAAAAGGTTATTCTTTGGGATGGTATCAGCCTTGACTTTTTTATATTGACTGTATATCCCAGGGCTTGTAGCAGGTAAATGACTCTTTGTAAGTCTTCTGTTAGCTTGTTTTTGTTGTCCGCTTGTATCAGGCAGTCGTCCAGGTACCGGTAAATTTGGATTCCCTGAAGCCTGCAATGAGCAATTACTGATGCCAGGCATTTCGTGAACACTCTGGGCGTAGTAGATAAGCCAAAGGGCAATGCTGAGAATTGATAATGCTCTGATCCTGCAAGAAATCTGAGGTATCTTCTGCAATTTGGTCGTATGGGGACGTGCAGGTATGCCTTCTTGAGATCTAGAGTTACCAGCCAAGACTCCTTGCCCAGCATGGGAAGAAGCTGCTGTAGAATCAGCATTTTGAATTTTGGAACAATGAGGAATGTGTTTAAAGCGGACAGGTCGAGAATAGGCCTCCATTTGTTCTCTTTTCTTGGTACCAGGAAGAGTCTGGAGTAAAATCCCTTTCCTTGCTCCATAGATGGTACCTTTTCCACAGCTCTCATCCTTAATAATTGAGATATTTGTTTTAGAGCTTCTGTCTTTTGATTTGGCGGTAGGTTTGGCATTCCTCTCTTCCCTGGTAGAGTATGGAAGTGGAACCTGTAGCCTTGGTCTATTGTCTATAAAATCCACTTGTCTCTTGCGATGTAATGCCAGTTTATTGAGAATAAGGCTAGCTTTCCGCCTAAGGGTGCTTTTAGTTGTTCCCTGGTAGGCGGTGCCAGAGCCAAGTCACTGTGATTGTCCTGTTGCAGTGGTGGTGACTGTGTCTGTGCCTCGCTGGTTGTTACCCTGCCACTGGCGTCCCCTGTAGGCACCCCTGGATTGGTTTCTGCCTCTTGATCGCCTATTCCTGCCTCTCTGTGCTTTAGAGGAGTCTGGAAAGGACCAATTTTTGGAGGGCCAATTCCTGCTAAACCTTGGAGTTTGGACCTGTAAGAAATCTTTCACTGTTTGTACAGATTTTGCCTTCTCCTCCATCTTCTTCAGTACCTGTAGTGCAGGAGAACCAAATAAATTGGCCTTGTCCATGGGAGCATCTAATAGTTTTGATTTGACATGGTCCGGTAAGGCCTGCTCTTTCAACCATGCATGCCTTCTGATAACTGTGCCAGTCATGGCTGATCTAAAGGAAGCCTCCAGTGCATCATAGCCGCATTTTAAACAATGGTTACTAACTTGCTGAATGTTATGTACCATTTCCTGAACATACTTCTTATCAAAAGGTTCATCAGAGCACAGTTTTTTAGTTAACTGGTCAAGCATAAATTCTTGATATTGGATCATATGAAATTGACAATTCAAGGCCCTAGCTGACAGAGTAGCAGAAGTGTAAACTTTTTGTACCCCATCTCTCTAAGGACCTGGATTCCCTTTCAGAGGGGAGGGGATTTTAGCAGAGGTAGTTGCTACAGCCTTAGGCCCCTGGGAGATAGTCTCGGGATCTGCAAAGGGAGCCTTGTATAAATGGTGATGTGTGTCCGGGACCCTGTAGTACCTATCGGGCTTAGCAGGGGCCGGAGGTAATGAATCAGGAGCAGTACAAGCATCATTAAATGCATCATCTACAACAGAAAGAACTGGAGGTATAGCTAAAGGCCTATGTTGTGGTAAATGCAAAAAGGTTCTAAGCCTTTTCTGGAGTCTGAAAATCTTGGCCCTGCCACTGAAATTGTTCCCTCATAGCATGCAAGGTTTCCCCAAAGGAAAATTCCTCAGGTGGAGAGGCAGAAGGGATGGACTCTTCAGCATCAGAGTCTTCGTAAGGGGAATAAGGAGCCTCTGGAGGGTCTGTATTGTCTGAATCATCAGAGGAATCATCTGTGGACACTGGCTCAGGGGGCTCTGCTCTAGGCCTCTTCTCTGGAGGTGGATGAGAGGCCCTGTCTGGATGAGATTGGGATCCCCGGATTAAAGAAATAAGATCCTCTGCCAAGGAAAGCATTTGGGAACTGGAGCTGGGCCTGTGAGAGGGGGGTCTTAACAGGCACAGTTTTTGTAGCTTTAGCTGCTTCAGCCCTGGCAAAGGCCTTAATGGACATGGCTGCTGGAGGCCTAGCAGCTCCACGTGCAGGAGTTGAGATATCCAAGGGAATAGTGTCAGATAATTCCTGAGAAACCTCAACCGCAGGTTGGATTTCAGAAGCCGATTCCACCAGGTTTGAAGAGGCCTCGGTAGAAGGCATGTTTTCGGCTGAAGGAAGAACCGCTTGCTCGGTTTCAGCCGAAACCGAGACACTCGCGGTTGGCTTAACCGCGGTTTCGGCCGAAACTGCGGACCGCGAGCGTCGGTCCTTTTCCTTGCGTTTTTTGGATATTTGTGAAGTCCGAGGATGCGGCGGCATAATATAAGCAAAGTCAGAGCCCACAACCTCCTCAGCAAATTCCGACCGATGTCTAAGCGTCCGTCGGTTAAAAGAAGCACAGGCTAGACAAGCTGCGACGTCGTGGTCTGGGCCTAAACAAGGTAAGCAGTAAGAGTGGAAATCTTTATGAGGTATTTGTTTCCCACAAGTTAAACAATTATTCACTTTTTCTGACATCGGCTGAGGCAAGAAAGAGTCCCCAACGGGGTACTTAGCTTTTTAGAAGTCTTAGTAGTATTCGGTAGTAGTAATCTCTGGTTCTGACCGACCGGCACTTGCGAACAGCTTCTGCTTCGGGCGCCACGCGGCAAGAAACACTTGAGGAAAATGGCGTGGGCTGATGCCTTTATACCCGAAGAACTGCAGCTATGACATCGGGTGAAGTGCGACACCAGCCGAGGCCAGACCCAGACTTTGGAATCCGGCCGACCGAAGGGCTGCCTGACGACAGGACAACCCATTTGTAAGGACTGCAGATGCATCCTTGAAGGACATCTGTACTATGTCCTTCAAGGATGCATCTGCAGTCATCACATATGGGTAGAATACCATAGCCAATCTGAGGGTGGAGGATCTATGTAAAGGATGGTGTAGCTAAAATGCCCTGCAGGACTGCTGTAGCAAAGCCTGCTCTGGATCTGGAATATAAAGGTAAGTTGTAATGCTTGGAAAATGTATGCATGGAGGCTCCATGTAGCAGTTTCTAAAATGTCCTTGGTAGCCACCCCTCTTAAGAAGGCTGTGGAGGTGGCTGTGGCTCTGGTCAAATGAGGTCTAATGTTAGCTGGCACAGTTTTTCCATGAAAGGAGTAACAGAAACGAATGCAATTCCCTATCCATTTTGAAATTGTCTGTTTTGAAATTGCTTTTCCTTGTGCACCAGCAGCATATGCTACAAACAACTGGTCAGTTTTTCTGTAATTTTTTGTTCTGTCCAAGTAGTAGCGCAGCTGCCTGTGTATGTCCAGGGTGTGCAGAAGCTTTTCCCCTTTGTTTTGAGGATTTGGAAAGAAGGTAGGCAGGTGTATAGCTTGGTTTAATGAGACCCTAGATACCACCTTTGGCATAAATGAAGGATTGGTTCTCAATGAGACTCTGTCTTGATGAAAAATAAGAAATGGCTGTACTGCCATGAGGGCCTGTAACTCGGATACTCTTCTTGCTGAGGTTATGGCCAGAAGGAAGGCAGTCTTCCAAGAGAGGAACTGTAGTTCTGCAGATGCTGCTGGTTCAAAAGGAGGCAGTGTTAGTTTTTCCAACACGAAATTAAGGTCCCAAGTAGGCACTGGTGGTTTCCTTGGAGGATTGATGTATTTAATTCCTCTTAGAAACTGTCTTAACAGAGGATGAGAGAAGACAGGTGGATCAGTATTGTACTCTGCTGAAATTGCTGAAGCATGAATTTTAATGGAAGAGTAAGACAGGCCATAGTGGAGCATTTCTGCCAAATATTCCAGAATATGTGCCATGTTCATAACTGTTGCATCTAGGCCCTCTGAGGTGCTCCAGGTGTGAAATCTTTTCCATTTTGCTGAGTATGCCTTTCTTGTGGAAAGCCTGCGAGCTTCCATGACTATATCCTTCACTCTCTTGGATAGCTTATCCTGGTGATGAGTCAAGGTATTTTCCAGGCAGCTAGTTGTAATGTTTTCAGGTTGGAATGCAGAGTTTTGTAGTTGTGCTGTGTCAGGAGAAGCGGCCATTGTGGCAGAAGCCATGGTTTTGTCTGTGACATGCTCTTTAGCAATGGGTACCAGTGCTGTCTTGGCCAGTCCGGAGCAATCAGAATCACTCTTGGCTGCTCTGCCCTGATCTTCAGTAAGACCTTGGTCATTAATGGAAGAGGCGGGAATGCATACACTGTTAGAATTCTCCAGCTGAAAGAGAGGGCGTCCACTTTCCATGCTTGTGGGTGGTATGTCCTTGAGCAGAATTTCTCCAGCTGATGATTGTGTGGGGAGGCAAAGAGGTCTATGTCCGGTCTCCCCCATGATTGTGTTATCTGATGGAAGATGTCTGGGTGCAGCATCCATTCGTGTGCATCCATGATGCTCCTGCTTAAGCTGTCCGCCAGTATATTGTCCTTTCCTGGTACAAACCGGGATTGCAGCTGTATATTGAGGGTCAAGGAAAGTTCCCATAGATTCATTGCCAGTCTGCAAAGAGGGTAGGAATGGGTGCCTCCTTGCTTGTTTATGTACCACATAACTGTAGTGTTGTCTGTCCTTATTAGCAGGTGGCCCTGATGTAGAAATAACTTGAAGGCCTCGATTGCATGTATCACTGCCAGTATTTCCTTTTGGTTTATGTGCATGTGAAGCTCTTTTTGTGACCATAGTCCTTGAATGCATCCTCCTTCCATGTGTGCTCCCCATCCGTGGTCTGAAGCATCTGTTGTAATGGTTTGGCTGGCTATTGGTTTGCTGAAGGGCAAACCCCTGTTTGACTGGCTTGCTTGAGCCCACCACAGAAATTCCCTTTGAAGGCAAGGGATGAGTGGTATCAAAGTTTCCAAGCTGTGACTGTGCTGAGTCCATAAACTCCGTAGGTACCATTGGAGTTTCCTCATATGTAGCCTTGCTTGAGGATTCAGAAGAATGCAAGAAGCCATGTAACCCAGGGCCTGCAGGATTTTTCTTGCAGTCAGTTGAGTTGTTTGTGAAGTAATCCGGTAGTTGGTTTTGTTTTTCTTCTGTGAGGAAAGCCATTTGGGTGGTTGTGTCTAGATCCGCACCCAGAAAAGTTATTCTTTGGGATGGTACAAGTCTTGACTTGTGAATGCTGACTGTATATCCCAAGGCCTGAAGAAGATAGATGGCATAATTCAAGTGTTTTACCAAAATTTGTTGGCTGTCCGCTTGTATAAGGCAGTCGTCCAGATACGGGTATATTTGCATCCCCTGAAGTCTGCAGTGTGCAATTACTGATGCCAGGCATTTCGTGAATACTCTGGGTGCAGTAGCTAAGCCAAAGGGCAATGCTGAGAATTGATAATTCTGAACCTGCAAGAAATTTGAGGTGTCTTCTGCAGCTTTGTCTGATGGGGACATGCAGGTATGCCTCCTTGAGGTCCAGAGTTACCAGCCAAGACCCCTTGCCCAGCATGGGAAGGAGTTGCTGTAGAGTAAGCATTTTGAATTTTGGCACAATGAGATAAGTATTTAGTGCGGACAAGTCGAGAATAGGCCTCCATTGCTTTTCTTTTCTTGGAACAAGGAAGAGTCTGGAATAAAATCCTTGGCCTTGTTCTGCGAGAGGAACCTTTTCTATTGCTTTTATTCTCATTAAGTTGGAGATTTGTTTCAAAGCCTCTGCCCTTTGATTTGGTGGCAGGTCTGGCATGCCTTTTCTTTTGATGTGTGTGGAAATGGAACCTGTATCCTTTGCCTATTATTTGTAATGTCCATTTGTCCCTTGTAATAATGTGCCAATTTTCTGAAAATAAGGAAAGCTTTCCGCCCAAAGGTGCTTTCAATTGAGCCCTGGTTGGCGGTGTCAAAGTAAAGTCATTGAGCCTGTCCTTGTGCAGCAGTTGTAGGCCCTGCACTACCTCTCTGGTTGGGAGGCTGCCATTGACGTCCTCTGTAGGAGCCTCTAGTTTGCCCTCTACCTCTGGCATGCCTGTTCGTGCCTCTCTGAAATCTGTCTGTGTCTGGAAAGGACCAGTTCTTGGAAGGCCAATCTCTGCTGAATCTAGGTGGTTGGACTTGCATAAAATCTTTGACTGTTTGTACAGATTTTGCCTTTTCCTCAAATTTCTTTAAGACCTCCTGAGCAGTGGAGCCAAATAACTTTTGCTTTTCCAGTGGAGCATCCAGAAGCTTTGCTTTTACATGGTCTGGCAGAGATTGTTCCTTCATCCAAGCATGCCTACGTATGACTGCACCTGTTATAGCTGACCTACATGAAGCTTCCAATGCATCATAACCACACTGCAAAAAATGGTTGCTAACCTGTTCAGAGTTATGTACCAGATCCTGAAGTGATTTGCGATCAAGGCGTTCAGGTGAAGACAGCTTTTTATGCAATTCATCTAACAAATATTCTTGGTACTGTATCATATGAAATTGACAGTTTAAAGCCCTCATAGAAAGGGTAGCAGAAGTATACAGTTTTTTACCCCATCGCTCTAAAGCCCTGGACTCCCATTCAGAGGGGAGTGGATTTTTTGTAGTGACAGCTGCAACCCCTTTAGGGTCCTGGGAAATAGTTTCTGGATCAGCAGAGTGGGCCTTGTGAAGGAAAAGATGTGATTCCGGGACCCTGTAGTACCTATCGGGTTTGGCAGGAGCCGGAGGGAGAGTTGTCAGGGGTTGTGCTAGATTCAGAGTACACATCATCAATGACATTCAAAACAGGGGGAATAGCCAAAGGTCTATGCTGAGGCAAATGTAAGAAGGTCCTTAATCTCTTCCTGGAATCAGAGAATTCCTGGCCCTGCCATTGGAAATGCTCCCTCATAGTGTGCAGAGTTCCCCCAAAAGACAGTTCTTCAGGAGGGGAGGCAGAAGGGATAGATTCCTCTGCATCTGAATCCTCGTGAGCCGAAAAAGCCTCCTCCTGGTAGTCCGAGAGCAGAGCCATCAGAGGCCTCATCAGAGGAGAGGGGATCAGAGGGCTCAACCCTGGGCCTTTTTTCTGTAGGAGGTTGAGAGCCCCTGTCAGGATGAGGCTGAGAGCCCCTAATTAATGAAATAAGGTCCTCTGCTAGACTAAGGATCTGAGAACCTGTAGTGGGTCCCTGAGGAATAACCCTGGGAGGCATAGATTTTGAGAGTTTAGCAGCTTTAGCCCTAGAGAATGCCTTAATAGGCATGGATGCAGGAGGCCTGGCTGCACCACGTGCTGGTGTAGTTTTGTCTAAGGGAATGGTGTCGGAGGGTTCCTGGACACCAGATTCCAAAGGAGATTCAACTACCGATAGAGTAGTGGCTTCCGGGACAGAGGTTGTCGGTTGTACGGTTTCGGTGGACGGTAGTACCAAGGACTCTGTTTCAGCCGAGACCGAGACACTCGCGGTAGGCCTGACCGTGGTTTCAGCCGAAACCGAGGACCGCGTGTGTCGGTCCTTGTCCTTCCGTTTCTTTATTAAATGTGAAGTCTGAGTCTCCGACGGCATTTTGTAAGCAAAACTAGCCCCAAAAAATTCCACTGCAAACTCCGACCGACGTCTTAGAGTGCGTCAGTTGAAGGAAGCACAGGCGGAACAGGCCGAGACGTCGTGGTCTGGGCCTAGGCAAGGTAGGCAGTAAGAATGGAAATCCTTATGAGGTATTTGTTTCCCACAAGTTAAGCAATTATTAATTTTATCTGACATCGGCTGAGGCAAGAAAGAGTCCCCAACGGGGTACTTAGCTTTTGAAGTCTTCGGTTTAGCTGAAATACAGGAGCTGGCCGGCCGGCACTTGCGAACTGCTTCTGCTTCGGGCACCATGCGGCAAGAAAGACAGAGGAAGATGGCGTCGGCTGACGCTTTTATACCCCAGGCGCTCTGACGTTGGGGAAGGGGCGACATCAGCTGACGCCGGACCCAGACTTTGGAATCCGGTCGACCGAAGGGCTGCCTGAGGCAGGACAACCCATATGTGATGACTGCAGATGCATCCTTGAAGGACATCTGTAGCTCTGAGACTCTTCTTGCTGAAGTAATTGTTAGTAGCAGAGCGGTTTTCCATGATGAGAACTTTATATCAGCAGTAGCAGCTGGTACAAATGGAGGCAGGGTGAGCTTTTCCAACACATAATTGAGGTCCCATGCAGGTACTGGTGATCTTCTAGGAGGCCTTAAATTTTTGGCTCCTCTAAGATACTGCATTAGTAAAGGATGAGAAAAGATTGGTGGTTCTGTATTTTAATGAGCCAAAATGGCAGAGGCATGGATTTTAATTGAGTAAGATAGGCCTTTGTCAGGCATTTCAGTCAAGTATTGTAAAATCTGAGGAATATTCGGTTCTGCTGTATCAGTTCCTTGTGCTTGATTCCAAGCACAGAATTTCTTCCATTTATCAGCATAAGATTTTCTTGTACTAGGCCTTCTATCTTCCATCACAGCTTTACTGAGAGGTGTT
The DNA here is from genome assembly GCF_019279795.1 of Protopterus annectens. NCBI lineage: Eukaryota > Metazoa > Chordata > Ceratodontiformes > Protopteridae > Protopterus > Protopterus annectens. Next base: position 926,635,938 of record NC_056746.1, read on the forward strand.
GTTTGTATAATTACATGATCAGGCATGCTGCCAGGTTCAGTGTCTAGAGTTGACTGTGAAGGATCTGACTGTTTTGCTGGGACAGTAGTTGATGTCTTTGAGGAAAGGTCCAAGCTGGGTATTGAGACAAGTTCCTTAGGATTGGGTACCAGTACTGGTGGTGGGGCCAGTCCGGGGCAATTAGTATGATCTTTGGTTTCTCTTGTCTGACTTTTAGGAAGACCTTTGGAAGAAGAGGCAGTGGAGGAAAGGCGTAAACTAATTTTCCAACTGAAGGATAGGGCATCCACTTTCCATGCTAGTCTGTGATAAGTCCTTGTGCAGAATCTTTTCAATTGATAATTTTGAGGGGAGGCAAATAGATCTATGTCTGGGCTCCCCCATTTCTTTGTTATTATGCTGAAGACTTGTGGATCTAGTTTCCACTCATGAGAATCCATAAGGTTTCTGCTTAAATAGTCTGCCAGAGTATTTTGTTTTCCAGGCAGGAATTGAGCTTGATGTATTTGGTAATTCAAAGATGTGTCCCACAGTGCCATGGCTAATCTGCAAAGGGGGTATGAGTGCGTGCCCCCCCTGCTTGTTTATATACCACATGACCGTGGTGTTGTCAGTCTTTATCAGTAGTTGTCCTGAATGAAGTAAGTTCCTGAAGGCTGTCCGGGCATTCTGAACAGCTAGCATCTCTTTCTGGTTGATATGTAGATGCATTTGTTTTGGGGTCCATATGCCCTGAATGCATCTTCCCACCATGTGGGCTCCCCAGGCATAATCTGATGCATCTGTTAAGGTTTGGCTGGCAGGGGGTAGAGTGAAGGCCTGTCCCATGTTTTGGTGACATGCCTTTGCCCACCATAGAAACTCCTGTTGTAGGCAGGGAATGACAGGAATCGTTGTTTCCAGATTGTGACAATGTTGACTCCAACTTTTTAGGTACCACTGAAGTTTCCTCATATGCAATCTTACATATGGAATCAGTAGGATGCAGGATGCCATGAAGCCCAAAGCTTGCAGAATTTGTCTTGCAGATAACTGGGTTTTTGTTGCCATCAGTTTGAAGTTAGTAGTCAGTTGCGTTTGCTTGTCTGGTGTGAGGTAAGCCATCTGGGGAGTTGTATGCAAGCTTGCACCCAGGAATGTTACCTTTTGAGAGGGTACCAGTTGTGATTTCTTTTCATTTATTGTGTACCCCAGGCATGTTAGAAGCCTTTTCACAAATGCCAGGTGTTGTAGAAGAATGTCCTTGTTCTCTGCTTGAATGAGACAGTTGTCCAAGTAAGGATATATCTGAAAAAGTACATTTTTTTATCTACCATAAATGTAGATGTTCGAGTGTAAACACTGCTGCAGTCATTACACTTGGGTTATCCTGCCGTCAGGCGGTTTCCCCAGTCGGCCTGAGTTCCAAAGTCTTGGTCCGGCGTTGGTTGCTGTTACCTCCTCCCTGACGTCAGTGCGACAGGGGTATACAAGATGCAGCAGACGCCATTTTCTTCAGTTTTTCTTGCCCCAGATGTCAGATGCCCCCAAATAGGTAGGCAATTCAAATTGCTAGTAAAGTATACAAAAGAAAAGCAAACAACAATTTTTAGTTACCAGCAAATACTCCCCATAGGTAGCAAAGGGTAGAAGACCTAGGTACGTACCAGCAAGTAAGACGGGAAGGAGAGAGGGTAACCTGGACTGCAGCAGTGTTTACACTCTAACATCTACATTTATGGTAGGTACAAAACTGTACCACGTTCATCGTGTTACACTACTGCAGTCAATACACTTTGGTGGAATCCCAAAGCTGAGGTAGGGTGGCTGGTTCTATAAGGCATTAGGGGTGGCTATAAGGCCCTGCAGCACAGCAGTCGCGAATCCAGTTCTGGTTTTGGAGTATAAAGGCAAATGGTAATGCTTGGTGAAGGTATGCACAGAACTCCATGTTGCTGCTTCCAAAATATCCTTGGTAGGTACTCCTCTGAGGTAGGCAGTTGAAGTGGCTGTTGCCCTGGTGGAGTGCGATCTAATGCTGCTAGGTACATGTTTCCCATGGTGTGTATAGCAGAAACGTATACAATGTCCTATCCATTTTGAAATAGTCTGTTTTGAAATGGCTTTTCCCTGTGCTCCTGAAGCATATGCTACCAATAACTGCTCAGATTTTCTGAAAGCTTTGGTTTAGTCCAAGTAGAAGCGTAACTGTCTGTGAATGTCCAAAGAATGCAGTAGTCTCTCCCCCTTTATTCTGTGGTTTTGGATAAAAAATTGGCAAGTGAATAGTTTGGTTTAGAGCCACACTTGATACCACCTTTAGCATAAACGTAGGGTTAGTTCGTAAAGACACCCTGTCCTGGTGGAAAATGAGGAAAGGTTCCACTGCCATTAGTGTATGTACTTCTGAAACTCTTCTTGCTGATGTTATTGCCAGTAGCAGAGCAGTTTTCCAAGAGATATATTTTAATTCTGCTGTGTTAGCTGGCTCAAAAGGAAGTAAAGTTAATTTTTGCAAAACAAAGTTGAGGTCCCAAGTTGGAGTGGGTGCTCTACGGGGCAGCCTTATGTTTTTAGCTCCTCTGAGGTACTGTTTGAGCAAAGGATTAGAGAAAATTGGTGGATCCATGTCGTAATGAGCAGAAACGGCAGAGGCGTGGATCTTGATGGATGAAAAGGAGAGGCCTTTGTCCAACACCTCAGTTAAATATTGAAGTATTTGAGGAATGTTTGGGACAAGAGGGTCAAGGCTGTGCGCCTGGTTCCAAGCACAGAATCTCTTCCATTTATCCGAATAGGCTTTCCTGGTACTAGGCCTTCTGGCCTCCAGAATGACATTCATAACAGCTTTGGAGAGAGGCATTGCTTGCTTGACTAAGGAATTTTCCCATGCAGCTAGATTTAAGGTCTTTAGCTGGCTGTGAAGTATCTGATTGTTGTGCTGTGTCAGCAAATGTGGGATTTGAGGCAAAATCCAGGGTGGTTCTTGTGCTAAGTTCTTTAAGGTTGGGTACCACTGCTGGCGTGGCCAGTCTGGTGCAATCAGGATCATCTTTGGCTCTTCTTGCCTGACTTTTAGGAGTACCTTTGGAAGGAGAGGTAAAGGTTGGAAAGCGTATACTTGTAGGTTTTTCCAGCTGAATGTGAGGGCATCCACTTTCCATGCTTGTGGATGGTAACTCCTTGTGCAGAATTTCTGTAGCTGGCAGTTCATTGGGGATGCAAACAGATCTATGTCCGGGCTCCACCATTTTTGTATTATCATTCTGAATATTTGTGGATTCAATTCCCATTCGTGGGGATCCAGGATGTTTCTGCTTAAGTCGTCTGCCAGTGTGTTTTTCTTTCCTGTCAGTAATTGTGCTTGCAGATGAACTTGGTAGTCTACAGGTCATGGCTTGCCTGCAGAGGGGTAGGAGTGTGTGCCCCCTTGCTTGTTTATGTACCACATAACTGTGGTGTTGTCTGTCTTTATTAAATAGTTGTCCTGGATGCAGCAGGTCCTTGAAAGCTGTAAGGGCATTTTGTACAGCTAGCATCTCTTTTTGATTGATGTGAAGGTGCCTTTGCTCTGCGGGCCACTCATCCTGAATACATTTTCCTGCCATGTGTGCTCCCCAGGCGTAATCCGATGCATCTGTTGTCAGTGTTTGCCTGGCTGTGGGTTGAGTAAAAGGCTGTCCCTTGTTGAGGTGACAAGCTTGAGCCCACCATCGAAACTCCTGTTGAAGGCAAGGGATTAATGGTACAACTGTTTCCAAACTTTGACAGTGTTGAGACCATAAACTCTTTAGGTACCATTGTAGTTTCCTCATATGCAGGCTGGCATATGGAATTAGTAGTATGCAAGATACCATGTAGCCCAAGGCCTGCAGAATTTTTCTTGCAGGGAGTTTGGTCTTCGTTGCCATCAATTGAAAGTATTGAGTCAGTTGTCCTTGCTTGTCTGGCGTGAGATAAGCCATCTGGACCTGTTTCTGTGCCTCTGCCCATTGATTTTTTGGCAGAGCTGGCTAACCGTTTGCCATTGGCAGAGTATGGAAATGGAATCTGTATCCCTGTGATACTATGTTTAGCACTCACTTGTCCTTGGTTATTAACTGCCAATTTTGAGCAAAAAGTGCTAATTTTCCCCCTAAGGGCGCTGCCAAAAGATAAGTGCTTGGTGAAGGCAGAGGGAAGTCATTGGGACTGTTTTCTGTAGGTTTGTGCTTTGTCTCCTCCAGATTTGGAGGTAAAAGTGCCCCATTGCATTGATCTGTATGAATCTTGAGCCTGGTATCTGGAACCCTTAGGGTGTCTGGATTTGCCCCTTTGAGCTCTGTCTGACACAGGAAAGGACCAATTTTTTGTAGGCCAGTGTCTACTGAATCTTGGTGGCTGCACTGTTAAGAAGTCTTTTACAGTTTGCATAGACTTAGCTTTGTCTTCCATTTTCTTTAAAACCTCTTCTGCCTTAATACCAGAGTATCATGCTGTAAAGGTGCGTCTAGTAATTTAGCTTCAACATGATCAGGCAAATTCTGTTCCTTTAGCCAGGCATGCATCCTAATCACAGAACCAGCAACTGCGGCCCTGCAGGATACCTCTAGGGAATCAAAACCACATTGCAAAGTATGCTTTCCAACCTGTTCAGCTGCATGCAATAATTCCTGCAATTCTTTATTTTCTGCGCATTCAGAAATCTTCTGTTTTCGCAATCCCATAACATGTTGTTGATACTTGAGCATATGAAACTGGCAGTTTAAGGCCCTAATTGCCAAGGTTGCAGACGTCTAAACCTTTTTTCCCCATCTATCCAGTGCCCTTAAATCTCTGTCAGAGGGGGTAGGATTTTTTGCTGCTGAGGCCTTAACTCCCTTTGGACCCTGTGAAACAGTTTCAGGGTCAGCAGCAGGGTTTCTAAATAAAAATTTGTGCGAGTCAGGGACCCTGTAATATCTGTCAGGCTTGCTGGGAGCCAGAGGTAAGGAGTCAGGTGTCAAACTCGACTCCGAAAACACATCATCCCCAATGTCTAAAACAGGGGGTATGGCTAAAGGCCTGTGCTGAGGGAGAAAGAAATCCCTGAGCCTCTTTTTTGATTCTGAGAAATCTTGACTCTCCCAGTGAAAATGCTCCCTCAAAGTATGCAAGGTTTCTCCAAATGAATAATCCTCAGGAGGTGATGCAGATGGTATAGACTCCTCTGCATCAGAATCCTCATAGGGAGGTATAGACAATTCCTGATCAGAAGAGGAATCAGGAGAAATAGAAACCTGATCTGAAGATTCATAATTAATGTCTTGCCTAGGCCTCTTATTTGGAGGGGGATGGGAACCCCTGATCAAGGTAATAAGGTTTTCAGCCATTTTGATCACTTGTTTTTTAGGCAAGAAGGCCTGTGCACGTGGCTCATGCATCAGTTTTAGAAGTTGCTTTTGTCTTTGGTTTTGCAGCTGTTGTCAGTTTGATATAAAGATGCTCTGGACCCATCCGAGGGAGATACACCCGTGGGTCCAATACTTTGAGTATCTTGCGGCATGCCGGACTCCACATGGGTATCTGTAGGGGCCTGAGACTCTAAAGTAGCGGGTATCAGGGGCTGCAAAAGTGCCTCACTGAGAACCGGCGACTGGCTTAGGAGAAGCTTCGTCAGTTTTGGACCTCGACTGCGTCTCTGTGCTTTTCTTTGCGTTTTTTATGTACTCCGGTAGTCGGGTTGCTAGCCGACGATATTTCTGGGTAGTTAAATCTGTTTCCAAAATACCGTGAGGCAAAAATATATAGACGCTTAATAGTGCGTTGGTTAAATCTAGCACAAAATCGACAGTCAGGCACGTAGTAATCAGGGCCTAGGCAAGGAATACAGTATAAATGGAAATCCTTATGAGGTATTTGTTTTCCACAAGTAATACAATTAACTTTTTCTGACATCGGTATGGTGCAAGAAAAAGGTTTCCCCAACGTGGTACTTAGCTTTAAAGAAGACTTCGGTTCTGAAACTCAAATTAGAATATTTCAGGAGTCAGCCGACCGGCACTTGTAAAATGCTTCTGTTTCGGGCACCGCGTGGCAAGAAAGACTAAAGAAAATGTCGTTGGCCGCTTGTTTTATACCCCTGACGTCATGAAAGAGGAGACAGCAACCGACGCAAGACCCAAGTCTTTGAAATTCAGGCCGACTGAGGGCAACCTGCCAGCAGATTACCCAAATGTAATGACTGCAACAGTGAAACACGAAGAACATCTTCATATTCAGATGCATCAGAGTAATCGGAACCCTGTTCAGATAAAAAGTACAGTTGTGTACCTACCATAAATGTAGATGTTAGAGTGTATTCACTGTTGCAGTCATTACACTTGGGTTATCCTGCTGGCAGGCTACCCACAGTCGGCCTGAATTCCAAAGTCCTGGTCCGGCGTCGGTTGCTGTCGCCTCTTCCCTGACGTCAGTGCGCCAGGGGTATAAAAGATGCCGCCAATGCCATTTTCTTCAGTTTTTCTTGCCCCAGATGTCAGGTGCCCCCAAAATGGTAGGCTAAAAAATCTGCATAAAAAAAGCATGCACAAACAAACAGTAGCTTCCTCTACAAGCAAATACACCACATAGGTTGTATAGAATAGAGAAGTACAGATAAGTCCCAGCAATGAAAGGGGGATGGTGGGAGAGTAACCTGGACTGCAACAGTGAATACACTCGAACATCTACATTTATGGTAGGTACACAACTGTACTATGTTCATCGTGTTTCACTGTTGCAGTCATTACACTTGGGTTGAATCCCAAAGCTGAGATTGGGCGGCTGGGTCTAAACAGGATTAGGAGTGGCTACCAGGCCCTGCAGGACTGCAGTGGCAAAGCCTGCTCTGGATTTAGAGTAAAGAGGTAAGTGGTAGTGCTTTGTGAAGGTGTGCACTGAACTCCAGGTTGCAGCTTCTAAAATGTCTTTGGTTGGTACTCCTCTGACAAAGGCTGCTGAAGTGGCTGCTGCTCTTGTTGAATGTGGCCTAATACCCTTAGGCACTGATTTGCCATGTTGTGCACAGCAGAAGCAAATGCAGTGTCCTATCCATTTTGAAATTGTCTGCTTTGAGATAGGCTTTCCTTGTGATCCTGCAGCATAAGCTACAAACAGCTGCTCAGTTTTTCTGAAAGCTTTTGTTTTGTCCAAGTAGAATCATAGCTGCCTGTGTATGTCCAATGTGTGCAGAAGTCTCTCCCCTTTACTTTGGGGATTTGGACAGAAAGCTGGCAAATGAATAGTTTGGTTAAGAGCCACACTGGAAACCACCTTTGGCATAAACGTTGGGTTTGTCCTTAGAGAGACCCTGTCTTGATGAAAAATGATGAAAGATACCACTGCCATTAATGCCTGTAACTCTGAGACTCTTCTTTCTGAAGTTATTGCTAGGAGCAGAGCAGTTTTCCATGACAAGAATTTTATTTCAGCTATGTTGGCTGGCTCAAATGGAGGCAGTGTTAGTTTTTCTAAAACAAAATTGAGGTCCCAAGTAGGTACTGGTGCTCTCCTAGGGGGTCTTATATTCTTTGCCCCTCTGAGGTACTGTCGTAGTAGAGGATGTGAAACAATAGGAGGATCCGTACTGTAATGAGCCGAAATGGCAGAGGCATCGAGTTTAATGGATGAAAGAGATGGGCCTTTGTCCAACATCTCAGTTTGGTATTGCAAAATCTGAGGTATATTAGGGAGAAATGGTTTGAGCCCTTGTGCCTGGTTCCAAGCACAGAATCTCTTCCATTTTTCTGCATAAGATTTCCTAGTGCTGGGCCTCCTGGCCTCTAAAATAACATCCATAACAGCTTTAGAGAGAGGTGCAGTCTGAGTGGCTACATTATCTGCCATGCTGCCAGGTTTAAGGTTCTGAGTTGACTGTGCAGAATCTGATTGTTTTGTTGTGTCAGAAGATGAGGGATATGAGGTAGTGGCCAAGGGGGGCCTTGGGACAAACTCTTTAGGATTGGGTACCAGTGCTGGCATGGACAGTCTGGTGCAACCAGGATCATTTTTGGCCTTTCTTGTCTGACTTTTAGAAGCACCTTGGTGAGAAGAGGCATTGGAGGGAAGGCGTAGACTGTCAGGCCTTTCCAGCTGAATGACAGAGCATCCACTTTCCATGCTTGAGAGTGATAAGTCCTTGTGCAAAATTTCTGTGTTTGGCAATTGTGAGGGGAGGTAAATAGATCTATGTCTGGGCATCCCCATTTCCTTGTTATGTTGAGAACTTGTGGATTTAGCTTCCATTTGTGAGGATCCATGAGACTGCTGCTTAGTTCGTCTGCCAGTGTATTTTTTGTTCCTGGCAGGAATTGTGCTTGCAGATGTACCTGGTAGGTCAGTGTTGTGTTCCACAAAGTCATGGCTTGTCTGCATAGGGGGTAGGAATGTGTGCCCCCTTGCTTATGTACCACATAACTGTGGTATTGTCCGTCTTTATTAATAGTTGTCCTGGATGTATTAGGTCCTTGAAGGCTGTCAGGGCATTCTGTACAGCTAGCATCTCTTTTTGATTGATATGAAGATGCATTTGTTCCTTGGGCCACGTGCCCTGAATATTTTCCTGCCATATATGCTCCCCAGGCATAATCCGATGCAACCGTTGTTATTATCTGCCTGGCTGTAGGTAAGGTGAAAGGCTGTCCCTTGTTGTGGTGACAGGCCTGGGACCACCATCGAAACTCTTGTTGTAGGCAGGGAATCAAGGTTATGACTGTCTCTAGGCTGTGACAATGCTGAGTCCAAACACTTTTTAGATACCATTGTAGTTTCCTCATATGCAGTTTTGCATATGGAATTAGTAGAATGCAGGATGCCATGAAACCCAGGGCCTGCAGATTTTTTCTTGCAGAGAGCTGGGTCTTTGTTGCCATCATTTGAAAGCAATGAGTCAGTTGCCTTTGTTTGACTGGTGTGAGAAGCCATCTGGGCAGTTGCATTTAAGCTTGCACCCAGGAATATCATCTCTCGAGAGGGCACTAGTTTTGACTTATTTTCGTTTACTGTGTACCCTAGGCAAATTAGCAATCTTTTTACAAACACCAGGTGCTTTAGAAGAATGTCCTTGCTCTCTGCTTGAATAAGGCAGTCGTCCAAGTAGGGATATATTTGAATTCCTTTTTGTCTGCAAAATGCAATTACTGGTGCCAGGCATTTTGTGAAGACCCTGGGCGCAGTAGATAAGTCAAAGGGCAGTGCAGAGAATTGGTAATGCATTGAGCCTGCTATAAATCTGAGGTACCTTCTGCACGATTGTCTAATTGGGACATGCAGGTATGCCTCCTTGAGATCCAAAGTAACTAGCCAAGCCTCCTTGCCCAGCATGGGCAGAAGTTGCTGAAGTGTTAACATTCTGAATTTTGGAACATCCAGGAAAGTATTTAGGATTGACAGGTCCAGTATTGGTCTCCAGGCTTTGTCTTTTCTGGTTACTAAGAAAAGTCTTGAGTAAAATCCTTGTCCCTGTTCTTCTTGTGGAACTTTTTGAATAGCTCCCATATCCATAAGAGCCGCAATCTGCTTTTGTGCCTCTGCCCATCGTTTTTTTGGCAGGTTTGGCATACCTTTTAGTTTTGGAAGCGTGTGGAAGTGGAACCTGTACCCCTGAGAAACTATATTCAGCACCCACTGGTCTTGAGTGATCATGTGCCAATTTTTTGAAAAAAGTGCTAGCTTTCCCCCTAGGGGTGCTGTCAACGGGTAAGAGCTTGGCATTTGCAGAGGGAAGTCATTGTGACTGTTTCCTATAAGGTTGCGATTTGTCTTCTCCTCCTTTGGGGGATGAAGCACCCGATTGTTAAGGTCTGTAGGAGCCTTGGGGCTGAGATCTGCCTCTTGGGCGTCTGTATCTGCCTCTTTGTGGCCTGACACTGGAAAGGACCAATTTTTTTGAAGGCCAGTTTCTGCTAAATCTAGGTGGCTGAACCTGTAAGAAATCTTTCACCGTTTGCATTGACATTGCTTTATCCTCCATTTTCTTTAACACCTCTTCTGCCTTAACACCAAACAAAGTATCATGCTGTAATGGAGCATCCAATAATTTTACTTTAACATGGTCAGGTAAAGTTTGTTCCTTCAACCAAGCATGTCTTCGAATAACAGAGCCTGTAACTCCGGCTCTACAAGAAGCCTCTAATGAATGAAAACCACATTGTAGAGTATGCTTTCCCACTTGTTCAATTGCATGCAATAAATCCTGCATTTCTTTACTGTCAGGACTTTCTATATTTGTAACCATTTTCTGCTTTAACAATGACGACATGAGATACTGTTGATATTTAAGCATGTGAAATTGACAGTTTAAAGCTCTTACAACTAAAGTCGCAGAAGTGTAAACTTTTTTTCCCCCCATCTGTCCAGAGCTCTGGAATCCCTATCTGAGGGGACAGGGTTTTAGGCAGTGGAAGCCTTAACCCCTTTGGGACCCTGGGAAATTGTTTCTGGGTCTGCAGCGGGGTTTTTGTACAGAAATGTTTGAGAATCAGGGACTCTGTAGTACCTGTCTGGCTTTACTGGTGCAGGGGGTAAAGAATCAGGAGACAGACTGGATTCAGAAAAAACATCATCTACAATATCAAGCACGGGGGGGGGGGGGGGATTAGCCAGGGGCCTGTGCTGAGGCAATAAAAGGAAATCTTTGAGCCTTTTCTTGGATTCCGAGTAATCCTGGCTCTCCCAATGGAAATGCGCCCTCATGGTGTGCAGGGTTTCCCCAAAAGAATATTCCCGGGCGGTGAGGCTGAAGGGATGGACTCTTCAGCATCAGAGTCCTCATAGGGAGGGAGGGAGAGAACAGCCCTGATCAGAAGAAGAATCAGAGGAAATGGAAACCTGATCAGAGGAATCATAATCAGTGTCTTGCCTAGGTCTTTTGTCAGGAGGGGAAGGGAGCCCCTGATTAAAGTAATAAGGTCTTCAGCCATTTTGAGCATCTGTTTCTTTGGCATGGATGACTGTTCTGGAGAATGCTGCACTTGTTTCCTTGTCTTTAATGGTGTTTTTGACTTTGCCTTTGCTGCTGTAGTAGCCTTAATTGTAAGCTGTGAAGGTCTGAAAACACCCTCAGAAGCCGGTGCCTGCTCAGCGGCTCCGGACCCATCTGAGGGTATAGTTTCTGTAGGCCCAATACCTTGAGTATCCACAGGCCTCGTTGTCTACATGTGGCTGTCGGTTAAAGCCTGTGGCTCTGAGGGAGCGGGTGTCAGGGGCTGCGAAAGCGCCTCACTGAGAACCGGCGACTGGCCTAGAAGAGGCTTCGTCGGTTTTGGACCTCGGATGCCTGTCTTTTTCTTTGTCTTTGCATTTTTTATACATTCCGGTCTGTTGTTCTGATGGCATTACATAATTAAATCTTTGTCCAAAATAATGCAAAGCAAAATCAAACCGAAGTTTAATAGTGCGTTTATTGAATCTAGCACAAAACCGACAACTAGTAACGTCGTGGTCAGGGCCTAAGCAAGAAATACAGTAAGAGTGAAAGTCCTTATGAGGTATTTGCTTCCCACAAGAAATACAATTATTAACTTTTACGGATATTGGTCTGGAGCAAGAAAGTTTCCCCAACGGGGTACTTAGCTTTATTGAAGACTTCGGTTCTGAAATTCAATTTTGAAAATCTCAGGAGTCGGCCGACCGGCACTTGCGAACTGCTTTTGCTTCGGGCACCACGCGGAAAGAAAGACTGAAGAAAATGGTGTCGGTTGCAACTTTTATACCCCTGGCGCACTGACGTCAGGGAAGGGGCGACAGCAACCGACGCCGGACCAAGACTTTGGAACTCGGGTCAACTGTGGGTTGCCTGCCAGCAGGATAACCCAAGTGTAATAACTGCAACAGTGAAACACGATGAACATCTGGCCATCCTGCTGGGACAGCAGAGTAGGGGTCTGAGGCAGGTGCCATGGAGCCAGCAGTGATACACTGTGCAAGAGGGGGTACACCAGTGTTGGCACATCAGTATCATCCTTGGTTTGTCCTGTTTGAGCTTTAGTAGTACCTTGGAGAGGAGAGGCAGCGGAGGAAAGGCATAAACTGACAGATTTTTCCAGGTAAAGGACAGGGCGTCCACTTTCCAAGCTTGTTTGTGGGGAGTCCTTGTGCAGAATTTGTCCAATTGGTAGCTCTGGGGGGAGGCAAACAGGTCTATCTCTGGGCACCCCCATCTGTTTATCAACAAGTTGAATGTCGTTGGTTCCAGTTTCCACTCATGTGAGTCCATAAAATTTCTGCTTAGTTCGTCTGGCATGTGTATTTAGCTTTCCTGGCAGGAATTGAGCCTTCAAGTGCACCTGGTAGCTCAAGGCTGTGTTCCACAGAGCCATGGCTAGTCTGCACAGAGGGTTTGAGTGTGTTCCCCCTGCTTGTTTATGTACCACATAACAGTGGTGTTGTCAGTCTTTACCATTAATTGTCCTGGAATAATGTGGTCCTTGAAGGCTGTCAGAGTATTCTGTACAGCTAACATTTCTTTTTGATTGATATTCAGGTGCATTTGACTTGGGTTCCATTTGCCCTGAATGACCTTCCCTGCCAAGTGAGCCCCCCCACGCACAGTCTAAAGCATCTGCTGTTAGGGTTTGGGCGGCAGGGGGTAGAGTGAAAGGCAGCCCTTTGTTTTGGTGGCAGGCCTCTGCCCACCAAAGGAACTCTAACTGTAGGCAAGGTATGACAGGAATCATTGCTTCTAGATCTGAGAATGTTGACACCATAAGCTTTTTAGATACCATTGTAGTTTCCTCATATGTAGTCTTGCATAAGGAATTAGGAAAACGCAGGAGGCCATGAACCCCAAGGCTTGCAGTATTTGTCTTGCAGATAGCAGGGTCTTTGTGGTTAGTAGTTTGAAGTAAACTGTTAAATGAACTTGTTTCTCTGGCGTGAGGAAAGCCATCTGGGAAGTTGTGCTCAAGCTTGCTCCCAGGAATATAATTTGTTGGCAGAGTACCAGATGCGATTTATTTTCGTTTATGGTGTACCCCAGAGAAGTTAGCATTTTTTTGTACAAACGTCAGATGATGCAATAGTATGTCCTGGCTTTCTGCCTGAATTAGACAATCGTCCAGGTATGGGTATATTTGAATATTTCTTTACCTGCAGAATGCAATGGCTAGAGCTAGGCACTTTGTGAATACCCTGGGCACAGTAGATAAGCCAAGGGGCAGTGCAGAGAATGGATAGTGCATGAAGCCTGCTTTGAAGCGTAGGTATCTTCTGCAAGATTCCCTGACTGGGATGTGCAGGTAGGCTTCCTTTAAATCCAGTGTTGCCAACCAGGCATCCTTGCCTAGCATAGGAAGCAACTGGTGAAGAGTTAGCATCTTGAATTTTGGGATCACCAAAAAAGTGTTTAGGATATAGAGATCCAGGATAGGATGCCAGGAATGGTCTTTCCTGGGCACCAGGAAAAGTCTCGAGTAGAAATATTGTCCTCTTTTCTCTTCTGGAACAGTTTGGATAGCCCTTACACTTAGAGAACTTGCTTTTGAGCCTCTGCCCACTGATTTAGGGGTAGATCTGGCCAACCGTTTGGGGTTGGTAAAGTGTGGAAGTTGAATCGGTATCCTTGGGAAACTATATTTAAAACCCATTTGTCCTGGGTAACGAGTTCCCAGTTTTTTGCCTGCAGAGCAATCTTTCCCCCTGAAGGAGCAATCAGTTGAGAAGGGCTTGTAAGTTTTAAAGTTAAGTCACTGAGACAGTTTACCATAGGGGGGGTCTTACTACTCCCTGCTTTGGAAGTGGGAGCCCCCCACTGCCTAGTCCTGTGCGTACCTTGGGACTGAAGCCTGAGTGTTCTGCTGGTTCTGGGTTTGGACTGAAGGCCTGAAAGAGGCAGGAAAGGACCAATTCTTAGAGGGCTAATGCCTACTAAATATTGGAGGCTGTACTTGCAGGAAATATTTAACAGTTTGCATAGATTTAGCTTTTTCCTCCATCTTTTTAAGTACTACTACTGCTTTGTTGCCAAACAAGCGGTCCTGGTTTAAGAGAGCATCCAGCAATTTAGATTTAACATGATCTGGTAAAGATTGTTCCTTAAGCCAAGCATGCCTTCTAAGTACAGACCCGGTGACAGCAGCCCTGCAAGATGCCTCTAGTGAATCAAAACCACACTGCAAAGTACGTTTTCCAACTGCACTAAATCCTGTAAATCCTTACTTTCACCACAGTCAGGAATCAACATCATTTTCTGTTTAAGCAATCCAATAATATGCTGCTGATACTTTAACATATGAAACTGGTAGTTTAAAGGCCCTAATGGCCAAGGTTGCAGAAGTGTACACCCCTTCTTACCCAATCTATCCAGCTCCCTGGAATCTCTATCAGAGGGAGTAGGATTTTTGGCAGTAGTAGCCTTAATGCCCTTGGGTCCCTGTAAAACGGTCTCAGGATCTGCAGTAGGATTTTTAAAGAGGAACTTGTGAGTCAGGAACCCTGTAATATCCATCTGGTTTTCTGGGAACAGAAAGTAAGCAGTCAGGGCCAAGCTAGATTCCGAAAAGGCATCAACAATGTCCAGTACAGGAGGAATAGCTAAAGGCCTGTGTTGGGGCAGGAGTAAGAAATCCCTAAGCCTCATTTTAGAATCAGAGTAATCCTGGCTTTCCTAGATAAAATGCTCCCTAAGAGTATGCAAGGTTTCACCAAAAGAGAAAACCTCTGGAAGGGAAGCAGAGGGAAGAGTCCTCTGCATCAGAATCCTCACAGACAGATAAGGGTAAACCCTGGTCATCAGAGGAAACAGAAATTTCAGAATCCTGATCAGAAGTATCATAAGAAAATTCAGTCCTAGGTCTCTTAGAGGGGGAAGGTTGGCTTCCCCTGATTAAAGTAATAAGGTCTTCAGCCATTCTTATCATTTGTTTTTTAGGCATAGAGGCCTGACCATGCGGTCTGGGCGTCTGTTTCCTAGGCATGGATAGAGTTTTAGGCCTTGAAGAAGATGGCGTTGGTTTAATATACAAGTCAGTAGGCCTGAATACACCCCCAAAAGCCGGTGCCTGCACAGTGGCTCCGGACTCATCCAAGGTAGAAACATCTGCAGGTACACAGTAAGCACCTCGTGGCATACCGGACTCTGAATGGGTCTCAGTAGAAGACTGCGAATCTGAAGTAGCTGGTATCAGGGGCTGCGAAAGCTCCTCACTGAGTACCGGCGAACTGCTGACTAGCTCAGGAGAAGCGTTGGCAGCTTTGGACCTTTGCGGTCCTGTCTCTGTCTTTATCTTTGCGTATTTTCGAAATGTCGGTAGTCGGGTGGCTTACCGAGGCCATATCTGGATAACTGAACACAGTACCAAAATATTTAAAAGCATAAATATACCAACGACAAATAGATCATTGCTTAAATAAGGCACAAACCGACAGCGAGGTAAGTCATGATCAGGGCCTAGGAAAAGAATACAGTACGAAAGAAAATCTTTGAGGTATTTGCTTTCCACAAGAAATACAAGTACTGACTTTTACTGACATTGGTTTAGAGCAAGAAAAAGTTTCCCCAATGGGGTACTTAGCTTTAGTTGAAGACTTCGTTTCTGAAACTCGAAAACAGAAATTGGAGGAGTCTGCCAACCGGCACTTGAGAACTGCTTCTGCTTCGGGCACTGCACGGCAAAAAAGACTGATGTAATGGTGTTGGCTGCATGCTTTAAACCCCTGACTACCTGACGTCATGGAGGATGAGACAGCAACTGACGCAGGACCCAAGACTTTGATAATCAGGCTGATTGAGGGCTACTGCAGGCAGATAACCCAAACGTGATGACTGCAACAGTGAAACGGGAAGAACATCTCCAGGTAGCAGCTTCCAGATGTCCCTGGTAGGGACTCCCCTAAGGAATGCTGTAGAGGTAGAAGTTGCCCTAGTGGAATGTGTTCTGACCCCCTGAGGGGTTGGTTTCCCATGGTGCTTGTAGCAGAAATGGATGCAGTGTGCTATCCATTTGGAGATTGTTTGTTTTGAAATTGCCTTGCCCTCTGCCCCTGGTGCAAAGCTGACTAGTAAATGGCCAGATGTCCTGACGGGCTTAGTCCTATCAAGGTAGAATCTGAGATGTCTGTGCATGTCCAAGTAGTACAGGATCCTTTCCCCTTTATTTTGAGGATTAAGGAAGAAGATTGGTTGACAGCCACACTGGACACCACTTTAGGCATAAAGGAAGGGTTAGTCATGAGGGAAACCCTGTCAGCATGGAAAAAGTATAGTTGTGTACACTTACCATAAAAGTAGATGTTGGAGTGTATTCACTGTTGTAGTCATTAAATTTGGGTAATCTGCTGGCAGGTTGCCCTCAGTCGGCCTGAATTCCAAAGTCTTGGGTCCTGTGCCGGTTGCTGTCTTCTCTTCCATGACGTCAGGTCATCAGGGGTATACAACAAACATGCAGCCAATGCCATTTTCTTTAGTTTTTCTTGCCCCCGATGTCAGGTGCCCCCCAAAAAGGTAGCAATATTCTAATTATTTATATAAATATATACATACATCAATATAAACTTTACCTTCACCTACAAGTAAATGCACCACATAGGTTGTAGAAGATAGAGGAGGAAAGATAAATTGTAGAATGACAGCGGGATGGCGGGCGGGTAACCTGGACTGAAACAGTGAATGCACTCTAACATCTACATTTATGGTAAGTGTACACAACTGTACTATGTTCTTCATGTTTCACTGTTGCAGTTATTACATTTGGGTAGAATCCCAAAGATATGGTTGGGAGGCTGGAGCTAAACAGCATTAATTGAGGCTATAAGGCCCTGCAGCACTGCAATGGCAAAGCCTGCCCTGGACTTGGAGTTCTGTTCACACCTTCACAAAGCATTACCATTTGCCTCTCTACTCTAAGTATCAGCCTCTAGAATGTTCTTAGTGGGTACTCCTCTGAGAAAGTCTGCTGAAGTAGCTGCAGCCCTGGTGGAGTGAGACCTAATGCCCTTGGGCACAGGTTTGCCATGGTGTAAGTAGCAGAAACGGATGCAATGGCTTATCCACTTTGAAATGGCCTTTCCCTCTGATCCTGCAGCATATGACACTAGTAATTGCTCAGTTTTTCTTAGAGCTTTAGTCCTGCTCAAGTAGAATCTTAGCTGTCTGTGTACATCCAAGGAATGTAGAATTTTCTCCCCTTTGTTCTGCGGATTTGGATAAAAAGTTGGCAGATGAATTGTTTGGTTAAGAACCACACTGGTAATGACCTTAGGCATAAAAGTAGGATTTGTCCTCAGAGACACCCTGTCTAGGTACAAATATGATAAAAGGCTCTGCAGCCATGAGAGCCTGTAGCTCTGAAACTCTTCTTGCTGAAGTAATTGCTAGTAGCAGAGCTGTCTTCCATAAGAACTTTATATCCGCGGTAGCAGCTGGTTCAAATGGAGGCAGGGTGAGCTTTTCCAACACATAATTGAGGTCCCATGCAGCTAATGGTGATCTTCTAGGAGGCCTTAAATTTTTGGCTCCTCTAACATACTGCGTTAGTAAAGGATGAGAAAAGATTGGTGGCTCTGTATTATAATGAGCCGAAATGGCAGAGGCATGGATTTTGATTGATGAAAAAGATAGGCCTTTGTCAAAAATCTCAGTTAAGTATTGTAATATCTGAGGAATTTGCGGTTCTGCTGCATCAGTTCCTTGTGCTTGATTCCAAGCACAGAATCTCTTCCATTTGTCAGCATAAGATTTTCTAGTACTAGGCCTTCTGGCTTTCAAAATGACATCCATCACAGCTTTACTGAGAGGTGTCTGTATGATTACAGGATTAGCCATGCTGCCAGGTTCAGAGTCTGTAGTTGATTGTGCAGGATTGGATTGTTTTGCTGGGACAGTAGTTGTGTTGTTTGAGGCAAGGTCCAAACTGAGTATTGAGACAAGTTCCTGAGGATTGGGTACCAGTATTGGTGGGGCCAGTCCGGGGCAATTAATATCATCTTTGGCTTCTCTTGTCTGACTTTTAGGAGAACCTTGGGTAGAAGAGGCAGAGGAGGAAAGGCGTAAACTGATAGGTTTTTCCAACTGAAAGACAGGGCGTCCACTTTCCATGCTTGTCTGTGACAAGTCCTTGTGCAGAATCTTTTCAATTTATAATTTTGAGGAGCGGCAAATAGGTCCAGCTTTGGGATCCCCAGTCTCGCTATCATGCTGAAGACTTGTGGATTTAGTTTCCACTCGTGAGGATCCATAAGGTTTCTGCTTAAATAGTCTGCCAGAGTGTTTTGTTTTCCTGGCAGGAATTGAGCTTGAAGATTTATTTGGTAGGTCAAAGCTGTGTTCCACACTGCCATGGCTAATCTGCAAAGGGGGTATGAGTGTGTGCCCCCTTGCTTGTTTATATACCACATGACTGTGGTGTTGTCCGTCTATCAGTAGTTGTCCTGGATGAAATAAGTCCTTGAAAGCTGTTAGGGCATTTTGAACAGCTAGCATCTCTTTCTGGTTGATATGTAGATGCATGTGATTTGGTGCCCATATGCCCTGAATGCGTCTTCCTGCCATGTGGGCCCCCCCAGGCCTAATCTGGTGCGTCTGTTAAGGTTTAGTTGGGAGGGGGTAGAGTGAGGGGCCGTCCCATGTTTTGGTGACAGGCCTTTGCCCACCATAGAAACTCCTGTTGCAGGCAAGGGATGAGAGGAATCATCGTTTCCAGACTGTGTGAATGTTGACTCCATAAGCTTTTTAGGTACCATTGAAGTTTCCTCATATGCAGTCTTGCATATAGAATTAGTAGGATGCAGGATGCCATGAAGCTCGGAGCTTTTAGACTTTGTCTTGCAGAAGACTGGGTTTTTGTTGCCATCATTTTGAAGTAAGTAGTCAGTTGCCTTTGTTTGTCTGGCGTGAGGTAAGCCATCTGGACAGTTGTATTCAAACTTGCACCCAGGAATGTTATCTTTTCAGAGGGTACCAGTTGTGATTTCTTTTCGTTTATTGTGTACCCCAGGCATGTTAGAAGCCTTTTCACAAATGCCAGGTGTCATAGAAGAGTGTCCTTTTTCTCTGCTTGAATGAGACAGTCATCCAAGTAAGGATATATTTGAATACTTCTTTGCCTGCAAAATGCAATGACTGGTGCCAGGCACTTTGTAAAGATCCTGGGCGCAGTACAAAAGCCAAAGGGCAGTGCAGAGAATTGGTAATGCATTAAGCCAGCCTTGAATCTGAGGTATCTTCTGCAGAACTGTCTTATTGGGACATGCAGGTATGCCTCTTTTAGGTCTAAAGTCACCAGCCAAGCATTCTTGCCCAGCATGGGCAGAAGCTGTTGCAAAGTGAGCATTTTGAATTTTTGAATGTCCAGGTATGTGTTCAAAATCGATAAATCCAGCATTGGCCGCCAGGCCTTGTCCTTTCTGGGTACCAAGAACAGCCTGAGTAAAAAACATGCCCTTTTTCCTGTTCTGGTACTGTCTGAATGGCCCCCATATCCATGAGGGACGTAACCCGTTTCTGTGCCTTTGCCCATTGTTTTTTTGGCAGATCTGGCTCACCATTTGTCATTGGCAGAGTGTGGAAATGGAATCTGTACCCCTGTGATATGATGTTTAGTACCCACTTGTCCTGGGTTACTAACTGCCAATTTTGAGCAAAAAGTGCTAATTTTCCCCCTATGGGTGCTGCCAAAAGATAAGTGCTTGGTGTAGGCAGAGGGAAGTCATTGTGATTGCTTTCTGTAGGTTTGTGCTTGATCTCCTCCAGATTTGGAGGTGGATGTGCCCCATTGCTTTGACCTGTATGAGTCTTGAGCCTGGTACCTGGAACCCATAGGGCATCTGGATTTGCCCCTTTGAGCTCTGTCTGACACAGGAAAGGAACAATTTTTTGTAGGCCAGTGTCTACTGAATCTAGGTGGCTGCACTTGTAAGAAATCTTTAACAGTTTGCATAGACATTTTCTTTAAATCCTCTTCTGCCTTAATACCAAACAGAGAATCATGCTGTAAAGGTGCATCTACCAATTTAGTTTTAACATGATCAGGCAAATTTTGTTCCTTTAACCAGGCATGCCTCCTAATCACAGATCCAGTAACTGCGGCCCTGCAGGAGGCCTCTAAAGAATCAAAACCACACTGCAAAGTATGCTTTCCAACTTGTTCAGCTGCATGCAACAATTCCTGCAATTCCTTATTTTCTGCACATTTTAAAATCAACATCATTTTCTGTTTCAGCAATCCTATAACGTGGTGTTGGTACTTAAGCATATGAAATTGACAGTTTAAGGCCCTGATTGCCAAGGCTGCAGATGTATAAACCTTTTTTACCCATCTGTCCAGTGCCCTTGTATCTCTGTCAGAGTGGGTAGGTTATTTTTTTTTTTTTTGCTGTTGAGGCCTTTTCTAAATAAAAATGTATGAGAGTCAGGGACCCTGTAATACCAGTCAGGCTTACTGGGAGCCGGAAGTAAGGAGTCAGGTGTCAGGCTCGACTCCGAAAACACATCATCCACAATGTCTAAAACAGGGGGAATGGCTAAAGGCTTGTGCTGAGGGAGAAGGAAATCCCTGAGCCTCTTTTTTGATTCTGAGAAGTTTTGACTCTCCCAGTGAAAATGCTCCCTCAAAGTATGCAAGGTTTCTCCAAATGAATAATCCTCAGGAGGTGATGCAGATGGTATAGACTCCTCTGCATCAGAATCCTCATAGGGAGGTAAAGATAATTCCTGATCAGAGGAGGAATCAGAAAAAAATAGAAACCTGATCTGAAGATTCATAGTCAGTCTCTTGCCTAGGTCTCTTATCTGGAAGGGAATGGGTACCCCTGATCAAGGTAATAAGGTCTTCAGCCATTTTGATCATCTGTTTTTTAGGCATAGAGGCCTGTGCACGTGGCTCAGGTGTTGGTTTTTTAGTTTTAGAAGGTGTCTTTGCCTTTGGTTTTGCAGCTTTTGGGTTGATATAAAAATGTTGAGGTCTGAATACATCCACAGAAGCCGGTGCCTGCTCAGCGGCTCTGGACCCATCCGAGGGAGATACATCTGTGGGTCCAATACCTTGAGTATCTTGCGGCATGCCAGACTCCACATGGGTGTCGGTAGAGGCCTGCGACTCGAAGGTAGTGGGTATCAGGGGCTGCGAAAGCACCTCACTGAGTACCGGCGAACCGGCGGCTGGCTTAGGAGAAGCTTCGGCGGTTTTGGATTTCGACTGCCTTTCTCTGTCCTTTTCTTTGCGTTTTTTATGTACTCCGGTAGTCGGATTGCTACCCGATGACATTTCTGGATAGTTAAATCTGTTTCCAAAATACTTAGATGCAAAAATATACAGACGCTTAATAGTGCGTTGGTTAAATCTAGAACAAAACCGACAGCCAGGCACATTGTGATCAGGGCCTAGGCAAGGAATACAGTATAAATGGAAATCCTTATGAGGTATTTGCTTCCCACAAGTAATACAATTATTAACTTTTTCTGACATCGGTAAAAAGCAAGAAAAAGTTTCTAGCGGGTACTTAGCTTTAGTGAAGACTTCGGTTCTGAAACTCAAACTCGAATATTTCAGTAGTTAGCCGACCAGCACTTGCGAAATGCTTCTGCTTTGGGCACCGCACGGCAAGAAAGTCTGAAGAAAATGGCATCTGCTGCATGTTTTATACTCCTGACGACCTGACGTCATGGAAGACAAGACAGTAACCGACGCAGGACCCAAGACTTTGGAATTCAGGCCAACTGAGGGCAGCCTGCCAGCAGATTATCCAAATGTAATGACTGCAACAGTGAAACACGAAGAACATCAATGAAGGGTTTTCACAGCCATAAGTGCTTGTAGCTCAGACAGTCTTCTACCTGAAGTGATGGCCAGAAGCAAGGCTGTTTTCCAAAAGAGGAATTTAAACTCTGCTGACGATGCAGGCTCAAAGTGGGGGTAGCGTGAGCTTTTCCAGTACAAAGTTAAGGTCCCAAGCAGGGGTGGGTACTCTCCTTGGTGGCCTTAAGTTGTTTGCCCCTCTCAGGGGCTGTTTGATAAGAGGGTGAGAGAAAAGAGGTGGCTCAGTGTTGTAAAGGCTCATCCAGACTCTGCTACACTTTGCTGTGAAGGAAAGGTTAGTTTGCTGTTATTTTTTGTATTTCTGTATTGCCTTTCTATATTTTGAATACTGTAGTTTGTTTTCTTTACCTTGTGTTTTGCTTGCATACTGTTTTAACAGCATATTAAAACTTCAAAAGAGACCACGGCTCTCTCTGTTCTGAGTCGGGCAGAATTTTTTTCCCTCTCTCCCACCCATTTAAGTTGTCTTGTTAAATACCACTGTCTTTCTTGTTGCCCGCCTCTTATGTTAATCTGACCATATAGCTCATTTCTCTCTACTTTCACTGGCTTATGTGAGTAATCACAAAACCATCACTTTTGAAATCCCACCCCTTCAATTATTTAAATTTATTGGCCATACTACAGTATTTCATAGTACCAAAATACAAAAGTGACCACCCCTTTCAGTCCATCTTGCTGTTTTAAAAATAGTAACTCTCCACTAAACCTTAACTTTTTAAACAGGTAAAACTCAAGTTACCTACTTTCACATCTAACTTCTCTAGTGCACACTGCAGAGTGCATTCTTTTCAATCTTACCTTTAAGCATCCCTGTGACTAGCACTTTCTCTAATACCTGCTGGAAAGCACTAGGAAGCCTTAAACTCATACAAACACTGCACTCTCCTTGTTAACAAGGAGAAATTAATAGTAGGCACTAAACAGCCTATAATTGCAAAGTACCTTGCTAAGGAAACAGCTCCTATACTTTACAAAGAAAAAAAAAAAGCCCCAAACCAGGCATGTCCAAGGGTCAGCTTCCAGTGATTTCTCCTGTCCACCTGGTGAATCTGGGCATACTGGGGCAATGCAGCAATTGCCTCATGTACACAGACAACCCTCTCCTCCTACCACCCAACACTACAACCTGTGAGAGATGCACTTATATAGCCAAAATGGAAGCAAAGCTCTCTCCACCCAAGATTGTGCTAAACAGTCAAGAGGAGAAGGTTAACACCCACACTACACCTCAAGCAACACATAGCCCTTCTAAACCCGCACCACCAACACCCACATATAGCAACACTAAATCCACATATGCAGAGGCCCTTAACTGTAACCTGCCCAAGCAACAAAGACCTCTGAAGCTGAAACGCAAACAAACACCAATCACAACCAATGTGTCACATAGTTCACAACACCAGTGTGACACCCAGCAACAGCCCCTAAGGCAAGACAATGTACCTAACACTTTAGTCATAGGTGACTCTATAGTCTGGCACACTGATGTCCCTCTCACCAGGTTGAATAAGGAGAAAGTTAGTCAGCTGCCTGTCGGGTGCCAGGATCCGCCACATAACGCATGCAACTCAAGTCACTCCACAACAAGTACAAATATGACTCTGTCATTGTCCATGTTGGAGTGAATGACTTGAGACGTACCTCTCTGGACTACATGAAAAGAGACATGGAAGAGCTCTCGGATCATGTGGCCCAGGCAGGTATGAACCTAGCCCTGAGTAGCATCCTGCCTTCGCCCAGAATGATACCACAATATAAGGATAAAATGATTGACTTCAACAATTGGCTAAGCTTATGGTGTCATTCAAAGGGGATCCAGTATCTGTCTGCCTGGGATGACATGATTGACAGACCACGATGCTTTGCCAGAGATGGTCTGCACCTGTCGCCCCTGGGATTCAGGTTACTGGCTAAGGTTCTTGCCACCCCTATAGTGCCTTTTTAGGCAAACTTCAAAGGACAAAACCACCACCATAACAGGTACAAGCATGCAAAATCTGAAGGTAATGCTACTCAATGCTAGAAGTCTAAACCTCAAAATGCACTCTCTCGAGGCACTCCTAAAAATGGAGAACATCGATATCTGTGCAGTAACTGAGACCTGGTTCAAGGCTCCAGAGAGCACCCCTGCAATACCAGGCTACAACTCTTACCACACTTTTCGCCACCAAACCAGGACCGAAACACTAAAGGTGGAGGAGTGTCAATATTCACCAAGGATATTCACACCACCAGGCTAGTTGGCCAACACAATGTGTCTGAAATTCTCCAAGTGCAACTAACACTAGGTAAGACTGCAATCCAAATTGTAGCTTGCTACAGATCCCCACCATACCCCAAGATTCTCACTACACCTTTCTAAACATACTGGAAAATATTAAGACAGAACCAAACACCCTAATACTGGGTGATTTTAACTACCCTGCCATTAACTGGGAAAACTACTCATGTCCCAACACCTTTAGAACGGTTCTTGGAATTCATAAATTCCAACGCCCTGGATCAACTAATCCATAGTCCCACCAGGGGCTCCAATATCCTAGACCTGGTCATTACCAACATGGGAAATCAATGCTCCATACCTATGGTCACCCCCTCGTTAGTCAGGTCTGACCATAAGCTAATCACCCTTAACATCCACATCCCCCCCCCACCCCAGTAAAGAAACCACCATAAAAACTTCTCTAAAGCCAACTTCATGCTACTCAAGTCAGAAGTGACACACTTCATGACACCCATGCAGACGGGAACTGAAAGTTCAATTGCTGAATCCTACACTCTGGCACTGTACGAGCACATTCACTCATGCATGAATCGTGCCATCCCAAATAGAACCAAAATGCTCTCATCCAAAAAGGAAGCCAATCTGGTGGTCCCCTGCCATAAACAAACTTTACAATAAAAGGAAGAAACTTTTGCAGAAAAGAGGAAAATCCCAGGATGCAAAAACTCCTTACTAGCCTCAGTAAGAAACTGAGATGCCTCATAAAATCCTCCAAAGCTAGTTACGAAAATAAAATTGCCAAAGATTCCAAAGACAACCACAAAGCATTCTATAATTATGTCAAGAATCTAAATGGCAATGCTCAGATCTGCTCTGAGCTAAAACAGAATGGCATTAAATATACTGATCCGAAGGATATTGCCAATATCCTGGCAGATCGATTCAGTGCCAACTTCACCCCACTCTCACCCCTAAATGGCCCATCTCAATACCGGAAGATTGCCAAATTCCAGTAATAACGGCCACACAGGTACAAAATGCACTCTCTAAAGCCAAGAATACAGCATCCATGGGACCAGATGACATCCCAGGCTGTGTACTACATGAACTACAATATGAACTGGCACCTCACCTAAGTGTCATGTTTAATCATAGCCTCACCTCAGGTTTCGTGCCCACTGAGTGGCGCAGAGCTATAGTTATCCCAATCTACAAGGGGGTATCCACCTTGGATCCCGGAAACTACCGTCCCATCAGTCTGACAAGCCTTATCTGCAAGGCCATGGAGCGTATTATCATGGAACTTATAAACAAAGACATTGGCAACCTTCAAACTTTGGACCCCACCCAGTTAGGGTTTATGAAGGGCCGATCTTGTCTCCTGAACCTGATTGACTTCTTTGAATCAGTCTCCAGAGCCATGGACAAGGGTAAGGTGGTCCACACAGCCTATCTAGACCTTGCCAAGGCCTTTGACACCATCCCCCACTCTGGAATCATAGATAAACTTACTAAGTTGGGCATTAATCCCTATGTCACCCAATGGGTTGCTAAATGGCTTACTGATAGAACCCACACTGTAAAAGTAGCCGACTCCAAATCCAGCTCCAGACAAGAGACAAGTGGAGTACCTCAGGGTTCAGTCCTGGGGCCGCTCTTGTTTGGCATCTACTTCTCTGAAGTACAGGTCAACACTAAGGGACTCTGGCTAACAAAGTTTGCAGATGACTGCAAACTGGGAGCCATTATTGAATCCCAAATGATGTGGATACTGTACAAAAGGGCCTTACAGAAACAGATGCTTGGTGCCAGAGCCATGGGCTCAAGCTCAATGCCAAGAAATGTACTGTTATCCCTTTGGGAAAAACATGTAACCATGAATTACCATATAGGTGGCAGTACACTAAACACAGAAAGTGTGATAAGAGACTTAGGGACACAGGTGGACAGTGGTCTCACCTTCGATAACCACATCGCCACAACAGTCAGGAAATCCTTCTATGTGGCACACCTCATCACGAAGGGCTTTTCATCCAGAAAAAAGGAGGTCATTGTCCCACTGTACTCATCCCTCATTAGACCCATTATAGAATACAATGCCCCATTTGGTATGTACCTCTCAAGACATCTGCAACAACTGGAAAGGCCTCAGAAATACCTCACTAAAGAATCACAGGCCTAAAGCAGATGCCTTATGCTGACCGCCTTAAAAAACTCCAGCTATACTCGTCGCATATCGTCTACTCAGAGGCGATCTCTGCTTAACATACAAGGCCATGTCAAACCCAGAGCTGTTGGACATGCTACACTTAAAGAAATCCCAATCCCTCAGAGCTACACGCCCAGGGATCTAAACCTTGTCATCACAATAAACAAAACATGTTGGAGGGATAGGTTCCTGACCCAGAGACTCCCCAGACTCTGGAATAGATTGCCCATACATGTCAAGCAGAGTGCCTCTTTGGACCTCTTCAAGAGGAACCTTGACGATTGGATGGGAGAAAGGAAATTCACCCCAGGGATCACGTCAGTCGCCCTGCTAGACAGGGGTCCAGGAAAGTAAATAATGTGGGAAGAAATATTCAGGGGATTGTTATGGCTAGGCTTGTATAGGCCCTAGGGCTGATAGCCTAGTACTAACCTATGAACCTATGAACCTATGAAAAATAAAACCAAAATGTTCAGTTACCAGCAAATACACCACATAGGTAGTATAGGGTAGAAAAGTGTAGATAAGTCCCAGCTAAGAAAGAGGGGATGGAGGAAGGGTAACCTGGACTGCAGCAGTGAAGACACTCAAACATCTACATTTATGGTAGGTACAAAACTGTACTATGTTCATAGTGTTTCACTGCTGCAGTCATTACACTTGGGTTGAATCCCAAAGCTGAGTCAGGGTGGCTGGTTCTATAGAGGATTTGGGGTGGCTATGACACCCTGCAGCACTGCAGTGGCAAAGCCAGCTCTGGATATAGAATAAAGAGGCAAGTGATAATGCTTGGTAAAGGTGTGCACTGAACTTCAAGTTGCAGCTTCCAAGATATCTCTGGTAGGTACTCCTCTAAGGTAGGCAGTTGAAGTGGCTGTTGCTCTGGTGGAATGTGGCCTAATGTTACTAGGTACAGGTTTCCCATGCTGTGTGCAGCAGAAACGGATATAGTGTCCTATCCACTTTGAAATGGTCCGCTTTGAAATAGCCTTTCCCTGTGATCCGGCAGCATATGCTACAAACAATTGCTCTGTTTTTCTGAAAGCTTTTGTTTTGTCCAAGTAGAAATGTAACTGTCTGTGAATGTCCAATGAATGCATAAGTCTTTCCTCTTTATTCTGGGGATTTGGATAAAAAGTTGGCAAGTGAATAGTTTGGTTAAGAGCCACACTGGAAACTACCTTTGGCATAAATGAAGGGTTTGTTCTTAAAGAAACAGTCATCGTGAAAAATGATGAAAGGCTCCACTGCCATTAGTGCTTGTAACTCTGAGACTCTTCGTGCTGAGGTTATTGCCAGAAGCAGAGCAGTTTTCCACGATACTTATTTTAATTCTGCTGAATTGGCTGGCTCAAAAGGAGGTAAGGTTAGTTTTTCCAAGACAAAATTGAGGTCCCTAGTTGGTGCTCTCCGGGGTGGTCTTATGTTTTTAGCCCCTCTGAGGTACTGTTTTAGCAATGGATGAGAGAAAATAGGAGGGTCAGTGTTGTAATGAGCTGAGATGGCAGAGGCGTGGATCTTAATGGATGAAAAGGATAGTTCTTTGTCCAGCATCTCAATTAAGTATTGTAAAATCTGAGGAATATTTGGGACCAGAGGGTCAAATCTTTGAGCCTGGTTCCAGGCACAGAATCTCTTCCACTTTTCTGAATAAGATTTCCTGGTGCTAGGCCTCCTGGCCTCCAAAATGACATCCATAACAGCTTTAGAGAGAGGTGTTGTCTGCTTGACTAAGGAATCTGCCATGCAGCCAGGTTTAAGGTTCTGAGCTGACTGTGCAGGATCTGATGTTTTGTTGAGTCAGCAGGTGTGGAGTTTGAGGTAAAATCCATGGTGGTCCTTGAGCTAAGTTCTTTAAGATTGGGTACCAGTGCTGGCGTGGCCAGTCTTGGGCAATCAGGATCATCTGTGTTTTTTCTTGTTTGGAGTACATTTGAAAGGAGAGGCAGTGGTGGGAAGGCATAAACGTTTAGGCTTTTCCAGTTGAACGAGAGAGCATCCACTTTCCATGCTTGTGTGTGATAAGTCCTTGTGCAAAATTTTTGTAGTTGGCAATTCATTGGGGGGGCAAAAAGATCTACGTCTGGGCACCCCCATTTTTGCGTTATCTGTTAAGAGAAAAAGTTTTAAAACATACTATTTGTCTCTTTCTCCCATCTAGCAAATGAATATGCTATTTGCTGAAGTGTTGGTAAGAAAAGGTCATTGAACCATGTTTATTAAAGATGGGCTTTATAGTTTGCTTATGAACTTGAACACCACCTGTTTTCTATACTTCTGAATAAGAGTTCATTTACTGAGGCAGGCTCTGGAAAATTCCAGCTACCACTGTTGAACTAAGTATTCTAACATTCTGTACTAACTGTGATTTTGAGGTAAACATTCTACACTAGCTGTGGTTTTGAGGTAAAGCATTCTTTTCTGAGGTAATTTGTGATCCTATATGTTTTTCATAGCCAACTGTCAGAAATGTAACAAAAGCTATTTTGGCTAGTAACAGGAAAGTATAAAAGTTGATGTCAGTAAACAAGCTGATCAGACTGAGATCATCTTGGCCAACATGCTGCTGTAATCTGGTTAGCTGCAAATAAAGAAGTTTTTCATCACCTGAAACAGATGCGACTCGCTTGAATTTTTTCTTCTGACATTTTGGTCCTTCGGACCGGAAACCTCTATGAAGATACGGATCAGACAGACAGAGAGACCAAAAAACCTGCGCAGGTGAGGGTTTCTTATCTTAAGATTCCCTTGATGGAAAGCCCTCCGACTGATTTGTCATTGGAAAGAGGCCGGCCGCTCTCTGATCCCTATCTGAGGGACGGTTTCCGAACCAAAAAGGGGAAATGGAGTCTCATCTGGTTCAGGTAGGATAAAAACAATTTTCTTTTAATTTAACCTTGTCGACAAGGGTTTTATTTTTAGTTAAGGGTGGGTAGGAATAATTGTTAAGATTATTTTGTTAGCATTACCTGTTATTTTGTTAGGATCCCCGTTAAGATAGCCCCATTTTGTAATAAGCCCTATAAAAATAATTTTGATGAAGTCCTAAAATATACAGTCCTAAAATAAGAAATCTAGGAAAACATGGGTTCTAGTTGCTGCAAGTGTGAGAATGATGCCTGTTTAAATGTTGATGCTAAGTATATGAAAAGTTTAAACAAAAATAATGTTAAATTTTTGAAGAAGTGGAAGTTGAAATATGATTTTGATGGTACACTGAATAAGAATGCCTGTGCATTGGTTACAGATTTGAAAAGAGATGCAGGAACTAGAACTAAAAAGCAGAGACAATTGGGATTTCCCCAAGCACAAAAATGGTTAGAAGAAGCAAATAAATGAGCTATAAAAGAAAAACAGTGTCAGGAAAAAGAGAAAATAAATCAAAAGGGATCACTGGTGCCAAGTGGAAAAGTAGCTTTATTTTTAGATAAGGAGAATGAGCATACAGTTTGTGCAGTACAAAGGCAGGCAACCGCCCCACCGTATGGTGAAATTGCTGCTGCCATACCGGGGGAACTTCCTCAATATCAGTCAGAAGATGTGGGATCTGTACAGCAGGGTGGGTTATTAGCTGCTCAAGGAAATGTTGTGACCCCTCCAATTTACCCACAAATTCCCGTAGTACCTAAAGTTGCTTTGCAACAGGTAGACCAACCTATGCAGTTAAGGTCAGGACCAGCAGGGCAAGGATGTTGGGCTATTAAACTTCCTGACCATTCAGAAGATCTTCCCTTAATACAAGTTGCAAACCCACAAGCAGGAGATGTTGGACAAGAACCAACTATTTTAGTTTATCGCCCCTGGGCTAGAGAGGATATAAAACGAGCTACGGATGGTATCCCTCATCCCAAGGTTAATTTTCAAAAGTTTTCTGAGGACATAGTTGGTATGCGTTTAAGTTATCATCTAAATGGTTTAGAAGTAGAACAAGTAGTGCGACAAATCTTAGGTCCAGATTGGCACTTAGTTTGTGGCACTTGGACATGTAAGGCAGATGACGGCACTACATTAAAGTATAATTCTGGGGTGTTAGACACACGAGTCACTGATCTGTTAAAGAGAATTTCTGATAAGTGGCATCCAAGAGCAGATTGGACAGTAATAAATCAGTGCATTCAAAATGATGATGAATCTGTAGATCATTATATTGCAAGATTGACAGAAGTGTTCAATAACCATTGTGGAATGATGATTCCGCAGGATCAGACTAATGATAGTCCGTATGAACAGCAATTGAAAAATGCTTTTCTTAAAGGTTGTAAGGCTCCGATAAGTAGTTTTATTACTAAGCACATGGTAGATCACAGAACATGTAGACTGCAACCTTTGTTTGAATATGCACGGCATGCTGAGCGACATTTTAATCTAAAAAAGAAAAAGAAAGTACAAGTGTTGGCAGTAGGGGATGATGGTGGGATATTCCTAGTACAGGACCAAAGGGGGCAAGGGCGCCGTGGTGGCGTAAAAAACGTGGGGGCCCGCAATGGGACACGTTAAATGAACCAGGTGGACATTCAGCCTATAGGGAAAGGTTAAAACGTGGAGAATGTTTTAAATGCGGTAGACGTGGGCACTTCGCTGCCGACTGTGAAGAGTGGCAACATCCCCCACAGCTTACGAACAAGGGCTCCGCATGACTATATGATAGTAAAGAAAGGCGCCATCTTCATTATGGGGATAATGAAGAGGCAGACACTCTCTACGATGAATGTCACAACACTCTAATGGAAGGGCGGGATTGTGACTGTGAAGTCATAAACCTGGCAAATTTGGGTATTGCTATGCATCTAGATCAGAAACCCATGATAGAGTTTTTGGTTGAGGGACAAAAAGTGGAGTTTTTATGTGATTCAGGTGCATCGTGTACACTTTTGGGTCCAGCAGTTCTGCCTCCGAACTGCGAAACAGATTAGTTTGTCCTTGTAAAAGCGGCAAACGGGAAAATTTATAAGGAACCACCGTCTCATCCTCTACTGTTCACAGATCCGCAAACAAACCAAACTGTTAGGTGTAGGGTAATTATAACAAAAGTATGTCCAGTTAATTTGCTGGGAAGAGATTTGATGCATGTGTTTGGAATAGCAGCAATTCCCACACCTAAAGGTATTGAGGCAAAAAGGTTAGCGGATGGCTTAGTAGTACAGGGAGTACAAGACTTATTTTACTGGTATAGCTTAGACTTGATTTCAGACGGCCCGGGGAGGGTTGATACAGAGTTGATCAATCTAGCTCTAAGTAAATCTAGGAGCGGGTCTCCGCAGGTTGCGGCGCACTTACATTGTACAATGTTCTATAAGGCCCCTGGTCCGGATAAAGAATTTGAAAAAGAATTCTTTAAGCACAAATGTGCAAGGATAATTTTGAATGATATGTTTTGGAATACGCAAGGTAATACAGTAGTAACCTGTACTTTGACTATGGAAATGAGTTCTTTATATTGCTCAGGTTATAGCCCACATATCTCAGTTACTAAAGCAGTGGGGACACATTGGGTAGATTTGGCGAAAAAGATAACGATTTGGAACACAATGTCTGAAAGTCAGTTGAAAGATCAACAGATCCAGGTACAAAGATTAAATTGGGTGACTTGGACACGACCAAGTGTGCACCTCGGGGATGACAAAACAGAAATGGCATGACAAATCCTACTAACTCAAGAGGAAGATAGTGCGTTAAGTGCCTTGCCTGTAGATTTATGGTCAAAAGGTAAAGGAGATGTAGGATTAATGAAAACAGCAGGTGAAGTTTGTATAACTGCAAAGTCAGGTTTTAGACCTCGTAAGCACCAATATCCACTAAGTAAGCAAACGGTGGAAGGAATTAAACCAGTTATTGAACAGCTAAAACAGGTAGGAATTCTTGTGAATGCCCAGATTCACCCTGCAATACTCCGTTGTTTCCTGTACAGAAACCGGATGGGTCATGGAGGTTGGTTCAGGATTTACAAGCAGCAAATTCAGCTGTGATCCCAAGAGCACCAGTGGTCCCTGACCCCTATACATTACTTAATGATTTACTACCTCAGCACAGATATTTTTCTGTCATAGATATAAGCAATGCCTTTTTCTCCATACCACTACACAAGGAGAGTAGATTTTGGTTTGGATTCACTTTCCAAGGTAAAAGATACACATACACCAGATTGCCACAGGGTTATTGTGAGAGTCCGACAATATTCACACAAGAAATGGCTGCGAATTTAGCTCAGTTTGTTCCCCCAGAGGGAAGCCAGGTTCTGTTGTACGTAGATGATATTTTATTGGCCTCACCCACGCAGGAAAGTTGTAAAAGGGATACCCTTGCCCTTCTTAGTTTTTTAGCTGAGCAAGGACAAAGTAAATAAAGAGAAGTTACAATTGTGGCAAGCACAAGTAAAGTACTTGGGTTATTTAATCTCGCAGGAAGGTAGACAATTGGAAAATAAAAGAAAACAAGCAATTTTTGAAGCACCTATGCCTACGACTAAGCAGGAGATGATGTTTTTAGGTGTGACTAATTTTTGTAGAAATTGGATTCCTAATTATGCTGAAGAAGTAGGGCCATTGATCACACTTGATCTATGACACTCCCATGGCAGCTAAAAGTAATATACAGTGGACAGATAAGGCAATACAAGCATTTAATAGAATTAAGCAATTGATAGCAGGATCCTCTGTTTTGGGTTTTCCGAACTACTCTAAGCAGTTTGTACAAATGGTTGATTGTAAGGGAGGATAGATGACTTTGGTTCTGGTGCAAGTACATGGGGATAAAGAGAGACCGATAGCTTTTTATTCCTCCAGATTAGATCCTGTTGCAAGGGCACTGCCGCATTGTGTTCAAGCTGCAGTGGCAACCGCCATGGCAGTGCGAGCCTCAGCATCATTAGTTTTGTTTCACCCATTAAAATTGCGAGTTCCACATTCAGTAGCTACTATACTTTTGGAAGATAAGATAACCTTTTTATCTCCTAGTCGACATTTGTCAAGTATGACAGTGCTGCTGACACAGCCACATATGACCATAGAAAGATGAACTACTCTTAATCCGGCTACACTTTTGCCGACTCCAGAAGAAGGTACTCCACACGTTTGTTTAGAGAGCATTCATGACAAAGTACTTCCCCAACCAGATTTAACGGATATTCCGTTGGTAGATTCTGATCTTGTTTTGTTTGTAGACGGATCAGCAAAGAAGGACACTGTAGGAAGAACACTAGTAGGGTATGCTGTCACCACAGAAACTGAAGTTTTAGAAGCAAAAGGATTGTCAAACATTTATTCTGCACAAGCAGCTGAGTTAGTGGCTTTGACTCGAGCTTGTACCTTAGGGGAGGGTAAAAAAGTGACAATTTATACAGATAGTCAATATGCTTTCTCTACTGTACATGTTTTCACTCAACAATGGAAGAATAGGGGAATGGTTACTGTGACAGGCAAGCCAATAAATCACAGAGATTTAATTTTACAGTTGTTAGATGCAGTGCAACTACCACTTCAGATAGCGATATGTAAATGTTCCGCACATACTAACAAAAAAGATCCTGTCTCTAGGGGAAATGCTTTAGCTGATATGGCTGCAAAAAAGGCAGCTCAAGAAAATGATTTGCTTTTACATAACAATGATTTAGAGCCCGGACACCTCTTAGACTTAGAGACACTAAAAGTAATGCAAATATTGACAACACAGAAAGAAAAATGTTGTTGGGTGAAATATGGTATTACCCAACAGGATGGGTTGTATAGGGCATCAGATGGCAAAATGGCATTACCCTCAAACCTTTTTAGGTATGCTGCATTGGTTAGCCATGGACCTGCCCATGTAGGAGTACAGACAATGGTTCATATAGTGTCTAAGGTGTTTTGGTGTAAGGGGTTTTCAACTTCTGCAAAGCAATTCTGTTTGTCTTGTTTATTATGTGCAAAGTATTATGCTCGGGGGGGGGGGGTTAAAAAATCTCAGCAGGCATTCCCTACCCCTCCATATCCATTCCACACACTCTGTATGGACTTTATTGAGTTGACACCTTCAGAGGGAAAAAGGTTCTGTCTAGTTATAATTGATGCTTTTTCTAAGTGGGTAGAAGCTTTTCCAGTAAAACATCCTGATGCACACACAGTAGCAAAGCTTTTGACAACAGAAATAATTCCCCGATTTGGCCTTCCAAGGCGCATTTATAGTGATAATGGGTCTCATTTTGTAAACCAGATTGTGCAGAAGTTGGGTCAAGTGTTTCAAATTGATCTCAAGTACCATTGTGCTTACCATCCGCAGTCAGCTGGACTGGTGGAGAGACACAATGGTGTCCTTAAGAGTAAACTCCGCAAACTGATGGCAGAAACGCATAGATCCTAGACTGCGTGCCTTCCATTGGCACTCCTGTACATGCGAATCTCACCCTCCTACAAAGGACTTACACCATTTGAACTTTTCTTTGGGAGACCATATTACGTCCCGCAGTGGCAAGGATTGTTGGCAGCGGAACGTGAGGGGGGTGAGGATCTGGCGGATTATATGAAGAAGCTGCTAAATGTCAAGTCTCTTGTAACCAATGACCCCTTTGCAGATTCCAGAAGTGAAACCTTGTTAAGTGTGGCACCCGGGGACTGGGTGTGGATCTGAATTGTGAAGAGAAAGAACTGGTCATTCCCCAGGTGGGAAGGCCCATATCAAGTACTTATCTCGACACCTACGGCTGTAAAGATCGCAGAGAGGATGTTGTGGATTCATATCAACCACTGTAAAAAAACGTAAGACTTTTCCTTCTACCATTGATGTTGGTCAGACTACATCGGACCCCTGAACGCAAAGTCTGACTGTTAGATTTTATGAATATAAGGCTGAAATTAATTCTGTAATCCAGCCAGCAAGACTGAGTGTCTTAAGAAGATTTCAAATCCCACAGCAAGAAGCAAGCCAGCAGCAGTAAGCAGAGAGCCATATAATTTTTCAATGGCAAGCTAGCCTGCATTTGAACCTACAATCTGCATTCAAACACATGGGGAGTGATGATAAGCCCTGCAGAGGGTCACTTCAGTTAAATTGCAGTAACTAACATTTGTACGTATGTGTAAATCCTAAACAGAAGTATTCCAGTTTATGCAGCTTGCAGTAGTAAAGTTTTTTAGACGTCTAAAATCCGGAGTGAGACTAGTTCAAGAAAGTCGCAGTGCCATAAATTCTCCAAGAAAAGGTGAATGTCCACTTGTACAGCAGTCCGCTGCCTGTTGTGCTTCACCAGCTTCTCAAGTGACTCTGAAAAATTTCTAGCCATCAGCAACAGCAGCCTGATCACCTGTTTTCTTGCTAACTGGCAAGACTTTTTTCTGTGTCACACATTTAGTGTGGATGATGTTAAACAGTTTGTATATTCTTAAGACAGTTTGTATATTCATACATAGTTTGTGTATTCTTAGACAGTTTGTATATTACTAGACAGTACGGATATTATTTATAATTCATGCAGGAGTAAACCAAACTTTAGTAAATTGCTATGTTGGTATACACAGCACATTAGTAAATGTAAAACCTTATTAGGGCAGGTTGATAGTAAGGCATTATGCAAATGTATTACAATATTTGATTGGTATCTCAAAGAAAACCATGTGGAACATGACAAATGTTTATTGTGTGCTTCAACAAAAACTGCATTTTGTGTACTATGCCATAAAAAATATTGCATCATATTGCTAAAAAAATAGACTGTAAAGACAGACCTGTTCATGATAAAGAATTAACTAAGGGTAAAGTGTTTCCATTACATTCTGATGTTGAACAGTTATGTCCTGTCACCACATGCGAGTCAAATCATTTACTGATAAAACCCCTAGTACATTTTGTTACAAAGGAATGTAGTAAACTTCTAAAAGACAGACATAATGAGTTCAGGAAGCTTAGACAAGTTATACATACATCTTTTCAAAAGTGCATAGGAGTTTCAAATTCAGCAGAACAGCTTACTAAAGAATGTCAGAAAGACCATGCAACATTACAGGAAACTCAACAGCAGTTGCAGGATAAAGGAAATAAATTAGCTGAACTGACAGAGACTGGGAACTTCCTACATACACAGTTAATCTGTGCAAAACAAATATATTTTATAATAGGTTTATGTTTTGAAAATGGTTAAGCATACATGCTAGGATGGTAGAGACAAATCATTTTTTAAATGTTTTACTTTCATTCAGTTAAAAGCAAGCCATCTATCAGTACTACAGTAAAGTAAAGCATATGACTGCCATTCTTAGCACAGTCAAAAGGTAAACAAAACTGTCCTAGTGTATAAAATTAAATGAAAATAGTTAATAAGAATAAAGATTTAAAGTCACAAGACTGACATGCTTGTATAAAGATATACAGATACAAGACATACATGCATGTATGTTCTTTTTCATCTAGAGTACATTTCTTTACAATGCACAAAAGCAAAAGGCAGACAACAGCAAATATAAATAAACATATGTTAGTTAAGCTAATATCTATTTGTTTTTTACAATTTTTTTATAATTGTATAGTAACACCAAACAGTTAAAGTTCTAAATTTTAAAAAGAAAATCACAGATGGTATTTGTCAAACAGTTTTTGTAAAATTAATGGCAGGACAGTTAAATAGATAAATAAATAAAAAAAATACTGAAGTC
Source organism: Protopterus annectens (assembly GCF_019279795.1). Lineage (NCBI taxonomy): Eukaryota > Metazoa > Chordata > Ceratodontiformes > Protopteridae > Protopterus > Protopterus annectens. The sequence continues at coordinate 926,672,721 of NC_056746.1, forward strand.
CATGTAAGCTAATTGTAATGTAGTATAAATGCATAGTTATGCAAATCACAATCACATTAATGGAAAAATGCCAAAAGAATTAACTATCGTTTACAGAGTATGAAATGCGAGCTCAGACCTTCCTAGACCAGATGAATAGTTACAGGAAATTTTGGAAAGATAAGATAAACACGACTGATTGCCAGACAAGTAGCTTGAGTTTTTCTAAAGCATCATTGTTATTAAAACATAATTGTTAAAATGGTTACATGCAACACTATTTGGTAATTGTAATAAAATGTCACAATTGTGCATAGATGTCACTGATAATCTGTTTGCAAGTAAATGTTAAAAGAAAAAAAACTCAGTTGCATCAAGTACAGCCAGCAAATGGGCTACAGTATATATACAGTTCAAATCAATTGTGCAGGAGGGTGTAAATACCTACTAGAGGTAATAAACAGTGAAAGCTTCATTTAGTAACCTAATAAAATAAACGTATAACCAACGTGTTGGGCTGACATACATTCTATTCAAACAGCATAAAGCAGATAAACAATAGTGCAGTACTACAGGGGGAGGGGCACTTTCTCAGTTTTACACTGACTGTATAAGCAGTACTGCACAAGGGTCTGAAATGAGAAACGCTGATAAACAGATTAAATCTGAAAAGTCCAAGATATTTTATGCTACTTATTATTGTATTGTTTAGTATTAAATTGTATTTACAACCTATTAAACTGTAAAGCTATACAAGAGATGGTTTAAAAAACAAGAGATGGCTTAAAATTGATTACAGCTATACAAGAGAGAGTAAAGACATGTAAAAAACTGAACAAGATTGAACACTATTTTAATATGTTTTTGGCAACACAATGTTGGTATTAAAAAGCATGAATATTTTTAATTGCTGAGTATGTAGTTTAAAATAACAGGACATATCAGTATCAGTTCCACTAGATATTTCTTAAGAGACATAAACATTTTCCAAGATTTTGCTTAATATTAAAGTTATTAAACCTTAGACTAAATGTACTTTACAGTCTTTGTATGTACAAATGTAGAAAATTTCAATACAAATGATAGTCTTTTTATGTACAAATGCAGAAGAATTCAGTACAAATTAAATTAATGTCTAGTAATGAATATGTGTAAAAAACTATGTTTAAAAAAAAAATAAATAAAAAAATGGGTCCAGGATACCTACTAGATTGAAATGCATGAACAGCAAAAAGTCTGTGTAAATACATACTGTACAGGATACATCGTAATAAGTTCAAAAGTAATTTGTCAAGTTGTAATATCACTGGTTTTACCCCAATAAAATAATTGCTTTCAAATATTTATTATCTAAGCCCAGTTCAGTATTTTACCAAGATGTTATTGAGCAGAGACATGAACACAATGTGATGGTTAAAATGACATTAAAACTGTATATTTTCAGCAGTGTATAAATGCTTGCAGTAGCACATAGTTATTGCCTCTTATGGTTAATTCAACAGTTGCAAAGAGTTAATGAAACAATTCTAAGTCATAAATTAAATTCTGTGATTGCAAAAGAATAAATTAATCAAGTAAAATTAAAACAGACACAGCTCATAACTGATCAAATATTTTCACAGAATGGTCTGCAAAAGAAAAAGTTGTTAAATACATTCAGGTTTGGTAGTAATACATGTTTTCATTGTATTAACTATGTAAAATTGCATTTTGACTTGTATCAAAAGAAGACTATAGAGGTTTGTTTCTTAATGTGTTTTCTATATAAAATGTTTTGAGTATGTTTAAAAACAGAGGGAATTGTTAGATTTTATGAATATAAGGCTGAAATTAATTCTGTTGCAAATATGCTGAAAGAAAAAGCTTGCTTAAATGCAGAAACAGAGTTTAGTAATATGTGATCAGCAGTCATACTAAATGACCATGGCTTGGAAAATAAGGAACCTGCTGAATGGACATTTTTCCCTTACAGACTTAAAAACAGGATATATGCAAGAGCAAAAATGCAAAATCTGCTTTTAAAGAATGGACAATGACACTGTGGCAATGTGTTTCCTCAAAAATATGTTTTTCTGCATGGAAAACAGGACATGTTTATCAGCAATGGCACAAGAACAGATGTTCTTCTACAAAGATCCAAATAGAATACAGGATGTTCACACTGTCAGAACAATGTGTTTCCTCAAAAACATGTTTTTCTGCATGGACAACAGGACTCTGTTTTCAGCATTGGCAAAAGAACAGATGTTCTTGTACAAAGATCCAAATAGAATACAGGATGTTCACACCATCAGAAAAGCTGGTCTCTTACAAGACATTGTTAAACAAGGAAGCTTAGTATTGTTTCTACAGGATGAGCAATTCTCCAAAATAGAATATCAAGAGAAAATGTATATGTTTATGCATGACTAAAAGTGTATATAAAGAGCTGTATAAATCCAGTTATGTTAGAGGTATGGTAGGGACTCATTTGTCCTGAGGTAAATGTTATATCTCTCACATCATCTGTACTATATGAGAAGTAAAGTTGGAACAGTACTTTTAAGCTGCAACGTTAGTACGTTTGGTTTATTATAAAAAGTTATTTGTTACTGCTCTCTAAAGTTGATGCTGCAAAGTATATTCTCTCATCAGTGTATATTCTGCAAGTTTCTATATGCAACAGACTGTGAATGCAAATATAACCAGACTTTGAATTTTAGCAGAATCCAGCCAGCAAGACTGAGTGTCTTAAGAAGACTTCAAATCCCACACCAAGCAGTAAGCAGAGCATCCATATAATTTTTCACTGACTACAAAGGAAGGATGGCCATGTTCAACTGGTACTTGAACTATTACGTGATGATGATTTTGGTGGCGAAAGTAAATATGTCCATACCAGAAGGAACAGTTGTGAGAGAAAAATGAATGGTGGTGCTGCAGGCGCAAACAGATGTTACTACTATGTTCAAGGTAAAACTTTGTGAAGGAATTTTGGACTGTGCTAAATGGAACAGTAATGATTTCCTGACTCTTGCAAAATACTTGTGCAATAGACTGTGCGTCCTGCTCAAATGTTTGGTGGTCAACAAATGTGAACGGATGGGAAACAAGTGGTGCAGTGATACCAGAGAAAGATAAAAGCAGGCAACAAAGAATAAAAATTGTGCATTTCCAAGGTACTGAAGTGATTACTATAACCATCGTGTCACCACAAGAAAGTGATTCAGGAGTTTATGGAATCGGAGTGTCTCTTCCAATTGGAACTGATCCATTGGGGACCCTCCAACTTAAAGTGCAAAGCCTTAAAAATGCTACAAGTAAAGCAGATTTTGCCTTCACAGAAGAACAATTGTTACTCGAGACGGGATTCATACACCATAATGAATGGTTATCTTGGGTTAGATATAGTACCAGAGAGGCACATCGTGAAAACTGTGTTTCTTGTGCTGAAGGTAAACAGCAACTAGCGACAGTCCCATTGATGCAAGATGAAGGTAACCTAACGTGTCTGTTAAAGTTATTCTTCAACAAAACCAAAGATAAATGCAAAGATGAAACCCAGCGTTTTCCAGTCATAAGCAAAGTTGAGAAACCGCCTACAGCAATCTCTTATCCAGGTTTGTATATGTGCATTTCCAGAGATGGCACAGGAAAGAATTATGGCAATATGGGACAGAATTATTGCAATGTTACTGTGAATGGCAATGGAAATCCATTTCTGGAGAACCAAACTCATAGTTTAGCAGACGTATGGTGGTTATGTGGAGACAACAAACTCAGATCAAGGCTTACAATTCCCTGGAAGGGAACTTGTGCACTTGCAAAGTTAATTCTGCCATTCTACATTTTCCCAGTTCCAGCAAGCAATTTCATAAGAGAACCTGAAATAAAGCAGAGGTGGGTGAATAAGAAAAAGAGAGGCACCGAAGCAATCCTTCGATAGCGGTGTCTACATCGATAGCATTGGCGTACCAAGAGGCATGCCTGATGAATACAAAGCAATAAACCAAATAGCAGCTGGTTTTGCATCCATCTTTGTCTGGATTCAACCCAATAAGAATGTGGACTGGATCAACCACATTTACTATAACCAGCAGCGTTTTGTGAACTATACCAAATATGCATTAAAAGGTATTGCTGAACAACTGGAGGCCACTTCGCAGGTGGCATGGCAGAATTGAATTGCGTTGGATATGCTCCTGGCCAAAGAAGGAGGAGTTTGCAGGATGTTTGGGACTTTCTGCTGTACATATATTCCGAATAACACTCTGATGGGAGCATCACTCGAGCTTTGAAAGGTTCGGAGATGTTATCCGAAGAATTGGCAGAGAACTCTGGGGTAAATAATCCCTTTACAGACTTTCTACGAGCATGGTTTGGAAAATGGAGTCATCTCATCAGCAGTTTCCTGGTGTCCGTCGGAGTCGCTGTGGCTATCTTGGTGGTATGTGGTTGCTGTTGTATACCCTGTATCAGAGGTCTTCTACAAAGACTGGTTGATACTGCTGTTACGTAGACGATGTACCAGCAGTTGCAACAGACTGGTGAAAGTGAATACATTGAAATGTGACTTTTGCAAATGTTTTTTTGAGTTTAAAAGATTGTCTTGCCTATGAAGTACTGTATGCAAAGAAAAGCTTAAGTTTTTACCATATATTGCTGAAATAAAGAGACAAATAAAAGTGTTTTGAGGGGGTAATGTTAAGAGAAAAAGTTTTAAAACATACTATTATTTGTCTCTTTCTCACATCTAGCAAAATGAATATGCTATTTGCTGAAGTGTTGGTAAGAAAAGGTCATTGAACCATGTTTATTAAAGATGGGCTTTACCTATGATAGATGTAGTTTACTTATGAACTTGAATAACACCCGTTTTCTATACTTCTGAATAAGAGTTAATTTACTGAGGCAGGCTCTGGAAAATTCCAGCTACCACTGTTGAACTAAGTATTCTAACATTCTGTACTAACTGTGGTTTTGAGGTAAACATTCTACATTAACTGTGGTTTTGAGGTAAAGCATTCTTTTCTGAGGTAATTTGTGATCCTATATGTTTTTCATAGCCAACTGTCAACTGTCAGAAATGTAACAAAAGCTATTTTGGCTAGTAACAGGAAAGTATAAAAGTTGATGTCAGTAAACAAGCTGATCAGATTGAGATCATCTTGGCCAACATGCTGCTGTAATCTGGTTAGCTGCAAATAAAGTTTTTCATCACCTGAAACAGATGCGACTCGCTTGAATTTTTTCTTCTGACATTATCATGCTGAATACTTGTGGATTCAATTTCCACTCGTGAGGATCCATAATGTTTTTGCTTAAGTCATCTGCCAAGAGTATTTTTCTTTCCTGGCAGGAATTCTGCTTGCAGATAAACTTGATAGGTTACAGCTGTGTTCCACAAGGTCATGGCTTGTCTGCATAGGGGATAAGAATGAGTGCCCCCTTGCTTGTTTATGTACCACATAACTGTGGTGTTGTCTGTCTTTAAAAGTAGTTGTCCTGGATGTAGAAGGTCCTTGAAAGCTGTTAGGGCATTTTGCACAGCTAACATCTCTTTTTGATTGACGTGAAGGTGCATTTGGTCTGTGGCTCATTTGCCCTGAATACATTTTCCTGCCATGTGTGCTCCTCAGGCATAATCCGAAGCATCTGTTGTTAGTGTCTGCCTGGCTGTGGGTAGAATGAAGGGCTGTCCCTTGTTGAGATGACATACCTGTGCCTACCATCGAAACTCCTGTTGTAGGCAGGGAATTAGTGGTATAACTGCTTCCAAACTGTGACAGTGTTGAGTCCAAACACATTTTAGGTACCATTGTAATTTCCTCATATGCAGTCTGGCATATGGAATTAGTACTATGCAGAATGCCATGAATCCCAAGACCTGCAGATGTTTTCTTGCAGGGAGTTGAGCTTTTGTTGCCATCAATTGAAAGCACCGAGTCAGTTGCTCTTATTTGTCTGGCATGAGATCAGCCATCTGGGCCGTTGTATTTAAGCTGGCACCCAGGAATATTATCTCTTGTGAGGGCACTAGTTTTGACTTATTTTCGTTTACTGTGTACCCCAGGCAAATTAGCAATCTTTTTACAAACGCCAGATGCTTTAGAAGAATGTCCTTGCTCTCTGCTTGAATAAGGCAGTCATCAAAGTATGGATATATTTGAATTCCTTTTTGTCTGCAAAATGCAATTACTGGTGCCAGGCACTTTGTGAAGACCCTGGGAGCAGTAGATAAGCCAAAGGGCAGTGCAGAGAATTGGTAATGCATTGAACCAGCTATGAATCTGAGGTATCTTCTGCAATTTTGTCTGATAGGGACATGCAGGTATGCCTCTGAGGTCCAAAGTAACAAGCCAAGCCTTCTTGCCCAGCATGGGCAGAAGCTGCTGTAGTGTCAACATTTTGAATTTCGGAACAGCTAGGTAAGTATTTAGAGTAGAGAGGTCTAGTATGGGTTTCCAGGCTTTGTCCTTTCCGGGGACCAGGAAGAGTCTTGAATAAAATCCTTGTCCTTGTTCCTGTTGTGGCACTTTTTGAATAGCTTTCATGTCCATGAGGGCTGTAATTTGTTTTTGTGCCTCTGCCCATTGATTTTGTGGCAGGTCTGACATTCCTTTTAACCTTGGTAGAGTGTGAAAGTGGAACCTGTAACCTTGAGACACAATATTCAGAACCCATTTGTCTTGGGTGATCATATGCCAATTTTGAGAAAAAAGTGCTAGCTTTCCCCCTAAGGGAACTGCCAAAAGGTAAGTGATTGGCATTCGAAGGGGGAAGTCATTGGGACCGTTTCCTATAAGGTTGTGACTTGTCTTCACCTCCTTCTGAGGTTTGAAACACCCCACTGTCGAGGTCTGTAGGAGGCTTGGGGATGAGATCTGCCTCTTGGGCATCTGTATCTGCCTCTTTGTGGTCTGTGACACTGGAAAGGACCAATTCTTTGAAGGCCAATTTCTGCTAAATCGAGGTGGCTGTACCTGTAAGAAATCCTTCACTGTTTGCATAGATTTTGCCTTATCCTCCATTTTCTTTAATACCTCTTCTGCCTTAACACCAAATAAAATATCCTCTTGTAAAGAAGCATCCAATAATTTTGCCTTAACATGATCAGGTAAACCTTGTTCTTTTAACCAAGCATACCTTCGAATCACAGACTCTGTAACTGCTGCTCTACAAGAAGCCTCTAATGAATCAAAACCACATTGCAGAGTATGTTTTCCCACTTGTTCAGCTGCATGCAATAAATCCTGCATTTCCTTATAGCCAGGATGTTCTGAACTTGTAAGCATTTTCAGTTTTAACAGAGACATTAAATATCGTTGGTATTTAAGCATGTGAAACTGGCAATTTAAAGCTCTCACTGCTAAAGTTGCACTTTCTTCCCCATCTGTCTAATGCTCTAGAATCCCTGTCAGAGGGAACTGGATTTTTAGCTGTGGAAGCCTTTACCCCTTTGGGACCCTGGGAAATAGTTTCTGGGTCAGCAACAGGGTTTTTATAAAGAAATCTGTGAGAGTCAGGGACTCTGTAGTACCTGTCTGGCTTGACTGGAGCAGGGGGCAAAGAATCAGGATTTAAACTGGATTCAGAGAACACATCATCCACAATATCTAACACTGGCGGAATAGCAAGGAATAGAAATAGCAATAGAAGTGTTGAGGCAATAGCAGAAAGTCTCTGAGCCTCTTCTTGGATTCTGAGTAGTTCTGGCCCTCCCAGTGGAAATGCTCCCTCATGGTATGTAAAGTTTCCTCAAAAGAGTAATCCGCAGGAGGAGAGGCTGAAGGAATTGATTCTTCAGCATCAGAGTCCTCATAGGGGGGTAAAGAGTATCCCTGGCCTGAGGAGGAATCAGAAGAAATGGAAATCTGGTCAGAGGAATCATAATCTGTATCCTGCCTAGGCCTTTTATCAGGAGGGGGATGGGAACCCCTGATCAGAGTAATTAAGTCTTCGGCCATTTTGAGCATCTGTTTTTTAGGCATGGAGGCTTGTCCAGGAGAATGCTGTACTTGCTTCTTTGTCTTTAAAGGAGATTTAGACTTGGCTGTAGTTTTTATGGTAAGCTGTGAAGGTCTGAAAACACCCTTAGAAGCCGATGCCTGCTCAGCGGCTCCGGACCCATCTGAAGGGGTAGTTTCGGTTGGCCCAACACCTAGAGTATCTTGAGGCCTAGACATCTCCACGTGGGAGTCTGAGGCGGCCTGTGGTTCAGAGGTAGTGGGTGTCAGGGGCTGCGAAAGCACCTCACTGAAAACCGGCAACTTGCATAGTAGAGGCTTTGTTGTCAGTTTTGGGCCTCGGATGCCTATCTTTATCCTTGTGTCTTTGCATTTTTTGAGTATTCCAGTCTGTTCCGACGGCATGGTATAAATTAAATCTTCGGCCAAAGTAGTGGCGAGCAAAATCAAACAGACGTTTAATAGTGCGTTTGTTAAATCTAGCACAAAACTGACAACTAGTGACGTCGTGGTCTGGGCCTAGGCATGGAATACAGTAAGAATGAAAATCCTTATGAGGTATTTGCTTCCCACAAGAAATACAATTATTAACTTTTACTGACATCGATCTGAGGCAAGAAAAAGTTTCCCCAACGGGGTATTTAGCTTTATTGAAGACTTTGGTTCTGAAATTCGAATTGAAAATCTCAGGAGTCGGCCGACCGGCACTTGCAAACTGCTTTTGCTTCGGGCACCACGAGGCAAGAAAGACTGGAGAAAATGGCGTCGGCTGCATCTTATATACCACTGGCACACTGACGTCAGGGAAGAGGCGACAGCAACCGACGCTGGACCAAGACTTTGGAACTCTGGCCGACTGCGGGTCCGCCTGATGCCAGGATAACCCAAGTGTAATGACTGCAGCAGTGAAACACGATGAACATCTGGCAAATAATAATGCTTAGGTTCATAGGCTGGTACTAGGCTATCGGCCCTAGGGCCTATACAAGCCTAGCCATAACAATTCCCTGGCTATTTCTTTCCACACTATTTACTTCCCTGGACCAATGTCTAGCAGGGCGACTGACGTCATCCCTGGGGTGAATTTCCTTTCTCCCATCCAATCAAGGTTCCTTTTGAAGAGGTCCAAAGAGGCTTGGTGAAAGTATGTACAGAACTCCAGGTAGCAGCTTCTAGGATGTCCCTAGTAGGGACGCCCCTGAGAAAGGCTACAGAGGTAGATGCAGCCCTGGTTGAATGGGGTCTGATGCCCTGTGGGATAGGTTTTCCATGGTGCTTGTAGCAGAAATGAATGCAGTGACTTATCCAATTTGAAATGGCTTGTTTTGAAATAGCTTTCCCCTCTGTCCCTGCAGCAAATGCCACCAGAAGTTAAGATTTCCTTTGAGGTTTAACCCTGTCCAAGTAGAATCTAAGCTGTCTGTGCACATAATAGTGCAATATCCGTTCCCCTTTGTTCTGTGGGTTAGGAAAGAAGGTAGGCAAATGAATAGACTGATTAAGAGCTACACTGGATACCACCTTGGGCATGAAGGAGGGATTGGTTCTGAGGGACACCCTGTCCGCATGAAAGATGATGAAAGGTTCCACCACCATAAGGGCCTGTAATTCAGATACCCTTCTTGCAGAAGTGATTGCTAGAAGGAAATCTGTTTTCCAGGAAAGAAATTTTAAATCTGCAGTAGCAGCTGGCTCAAAAGGAAGAAGGGAAAGTTTCTCCAAGACAAAGTTAACATCCCAGGCTCGAGTTGGAGGTCTTCTGGGTGGCCTTAAATTTTTGGTCCCTCTGAGCGCTTAAAAACCTCCGCTTTGGCCAGCTAAGATCTAGCTGTATTCAAACTGGACGTATAAGAGAATTTAAGTACCTTTATCTGCACTTTTTTTCAAATACAGTATTTAAATTGATTTAACTGTGTTGCATGATTAACTGAACTGGAAGTTTTGACTTTGTTCTTCAGTTAGTGCTGCTTGAATTGTATTATTTGTTAGTTATTGCAGGTGTGGGGGTAGCCACATTCTTTGATTTCCTGTCCTTGCCTATTTAAGTGGTACAGTTTGAAATATTTTCTGCTTAAAAACCTTAGCTGTGGCCGGCTAAGATCTAGCTGTATTCAACTGGATGTATGAGAGAATTAAGTACCTTTATCTGCACTTTTTTTTCAAATAATACAGTATTTAAATTGATTTAACTGTGTTGCATGATTATTAACTGACCTGGAAGTTTTGACTCTGTTCTTCAGTTAGGTTTCCCATCCACCCTCCCTGTTTCTGTTTTGGTGTTAATCTTAGTGGCTTTGAAACTGCCCGCCCCTCTTGTAAATTTGTGTTTGGATACTCCTTCTGGGCCCATCTCATTTGCTCTCTCAACTGAGTGCAGTCAGATCATATTCTGATTTCAGGCACTCCTACTGTGCACAAAGACAGCATCTGGGAAAGAGAGCAAACAAACAAAAAAAAATTTAAGCTTGTTTCCTGCCTTTCCTGTTAAGTGGTCTAGACTGTTTGTAGGCTTCTGAGCCCCCAAGCCCTTCTGTGTTGGAGGGAAGCCTTCTAGCTTATTTTTGTTTCTTATAACTAGCCAGTTTTCTAGTTTCACCACTCAAATCTGTTTCTTTGAACTCAGCACTTGTTCAGAACTTACTGTAAGCACTACATAAGCTGCAAATTACTACAGCACTCAACTTTCCTCACCTGTCTAGTGGAAAGCAGTTTTTAGTACTTAATAAATAAGCACTTATCCAGGCATGTCTAAGGGTCATCTCCCAGTGATTTCTCCTGTCTACCTGATGAATCTGGGCATCTTGGGGCAATGCAGCAATTGCCTCATGTACACAGACAACCCTCTCCTCCTACCACCCAACATTACAACCTGTGAGAGATGCACTTGTATAGCCAAACTGGAAGCAAAGCTCTCTTCACCCAAGACTGGACTAGACACAGTCAAGAGGAGAAGGTAAACACTTGCACCACACCACACTCATCACATAGTCCCTTAAAACCTACACCACCAAAACACACACATAGAAACACAAAACACACACCTACATTCGCAGAGGCTCTCAATAAAAACCTGCCCAAGCAACAGAGACATCCAAAGCATAAACGCAAGCAAACTCCACCCCCCCAACACAACCCAAATGACACACAGCCCACAAACTCAGTGTGCCACTCAACCACAGCCCATAAGGCATAACAACGTACCCAACATTCTAGTCATAGGTGACTCTATAGTCAGGCAAACTGATGTTCCACTCACTAGACTAAACAAGGAGAAAGTTACTGTCAGCTGCCTGTCGGGTGCCAGGATCCACCACATAACGCATGCACTCAGGTCACTCCACAATAAGTACAAATATGACACTGTCATTGTCCATGTTGGTGTGAATTACCTGAGACGTACCTCCCTGAACTACATGAAAACAGACATGGAGGAGCTCTCCAATCTTGTATCCCAGGCAGGTATGACCCTAACCCTGAGTAGCATCCTGCCATCACCCAGAATGATACCACAGTACAAGGACAAAATGACTGACTTCAACAATTGGCCAAGCTTCTGGTGTCATTCTAAGGGGATCCAGTATTTGTCTGCCTGGGACAACATGATCGACAGTCCAAGGTGCTTTGCCAGAGATGGCCTGCACCTGTCGTCCTTAGGATTCCGGACAATGGCTAAGGCTCTTGCTCCGAGTTGCATCACAATGGCACTAAATATACAGAACCAACTGATATTGCCAACATCCTAGCAGATAGGTTCAATGCTAACCTTATCCCCCTCTCACCCCCTAGAGGGCCCATCTCTACAGCGGAAGAATGCAAAGTTCCTATAATCACGGCTGCACAGGTAAAAAAAACACACACTCCAAAGCCAAGAACACAGCATCCATGGGACCTGACAATATCCCAGGCTGTGTTCTACACGAACTACAGAATGAACTGGCACCCTACCCAAGTACCATGTTCAATCATAGCCTAACCACAGGCTTTGTACCCACTGAATGGCGCACCACGACAGTTATCCCACTCCACAAAGGGGGATCCACGACGGACCCCGGGAACTACTGCCCCATTAGCCTGACGAGCCTGGTCTGCAAAGCCATGGAACGTATCATCGTGGAACTCATAAACAAAGACATTGGTAATCTCCAAACTCTGGACCCTACCCAGTTTGGATTTGTAAAAGGCAGATCATGTCTCCTAAACCTTACTGACTTCTTTGAAGCAGTCACCAAAGCCATAGATGAGGGTAAAATTGTTCACACAGCTTATCTAGATCTCGCCAAGGCTTTCAACACCATCCCCCACTATGGAATTATAGATAAGCTCACTAAACTAGGTATAAATCCCTATGTCACAAGATGGGTTGCCAACTGGCTCATGGACAGAACCCACACTGTGAAAGAAGCGGATTCCAAATACGACATCAGACCAGTGACAAGTGGAGTACCACAGGGTTCAGTCTCCTCTCCTGTTTGGTATCTACTTCTCTGAAGTGCAGGCCAACACAGAAGGTCTTTGGCTAACAAAGTTTGCAGATGACTGCAAACTAGAAGCCATAATCGAAACTCCTAACAATGTGGACAAACTACAAAAGGGTCTCACTGAGACAGATACCTGGTGTCAAAGCCATGGCCAGAAGCTCAATGCCAAAAAGTGTATTGTCATCCCCTTTGGTAAAAACTCTGTACCCATGAACTACCACATAACTGGTAGTCTACTTAATGCAGAAAATGTGATGAGACCTTGGGACACAGGTGGACAGTAGTCTCTCCTTTGATAATCACATTGCCACAGTGATCAGGAAATCCTTCTACGTGGCTCATCTCATCACAAAAGGATTCTCATCCAGAAAAAAAGAGGTCTTTGCTCCCCTTTGTTCATTAGACCCATTATAGAGCACAACGCCCCTTTTGGTATGTACCTCACAAGACATCTACAACAACTGGAAAGACCACAGTAATACCTCACAAAGAGGATTACGGGCCTCAAACAGATGCCCTATGCAGACAGTCTCAAAAAACTACAGCTTTACTCCATCGCATATCGCCTACTCAGGGGCGATCTCTGCCTAACAAAGCTATGTCAAACCCAGAGCTGTTGGACATGCTCCACTTAAAGAAATCCCAATCCCTCCGAGCTACACACTCTAGGGACCTAAACCTTGTCACCACAATAAACAGAACATGCTGGAGGGATAGATTCCTGTCCCAGAGACTTCCCATACTCTGGAACAGACTACCTATGTCAAACAGAGCTCCTCATTAGCACTCAAGAAAAATCTTGATGATTGGATGGGAAATGGGAAATTCACCCCAGGGATCACTTCTGTGGCTCTGCTCGACAGGGGCACAGGAAAATAATTTTCTTGGCCTAGTACCTACCTATGAACTGCTTGAGCAGTGGGTAAGAGAAGAGGGGAGGCTCTGTGCTATAATGGGCTGAAATAGCGGAGGCATGAATTTTGATGAAGGAAAAGGATAGGCCCTTATGAAGCATCTCAGTCAAGTATTGTAGTATCTGAGATACATTGGGCACTGCTGCGTTCATTCCTTGAGATTGGTTCCAGGCACAAAATCTCTTCCATTTTCCAGCATAAAAGATTTTCTAGTACTAGGCCTCCTTGCTTCTAAAATGACATCCATCACAGATTTACTGAGGAATGGTAAAGGAGAGATTAGGTAATTAGCCAGGCTGCTAGGTTCAGGGTTTACAGCTGAGGGTGCAGAATCTGGTACTCCTGCTGAGATAACAGGGAAGGAGTCTGAGGGAGGTGACATGGCGCCAAGAGTGACACACTGCGCAAGAGTGGGTACCAGTGTTGGCGAGGCTGGTGCAATTAAAATTGTCCTTGGCTTGTCCTGTTTGACCTTTAGTAGTACTTTGGAGAGCAGAGGCAGAGGAGGAAAGGCATAAACTGATAGCTTGTGGGGAATCCTTGTGCAAAATTTGTCCAGTTGATGGTTCTGGGGGAAGGCAAACAGGTCTATATCTTGGCTCCCCCATTTACTTGTCAACATGTTGAAAATCCTTTGTTCCAGTTACCACTCGTGTGGGTCCATGGGGTTTCTGCTTAGTCCGACTGCCAGTGTATTTAGTTTTCCTTGCAGGAATTGCGGTTATAGATTCACTTGGTAGCTCAAAGCTGTGTTCCACAATACCATGACTAGTCTGCAGAGGGGGAAAGAACGTGTACCCCCCTGCTTGTTTATGTACAACACGACAGTGGTGTTGTCCATCTTTACCATTAGTTGTCCTGGAAGAATGTGGTTCTTGAAGGCTGTCAAAGCATTCGGTACAGCTAACATTTCCTTTTGGTGCATTTGACTTGGTTTCCAATTGCCCTGAATGCACGTCCCTGCCAGGTGAGCCCCCCATGCATAGTCTGATGTGTCTGTTAAGATTTGAGTGGCAGGGGGTAATGTGAATGATAGTCCCCTGTTTTGGTGGCAGGCCTCTGCCCACCAAAGGAACTCTAGGCGTAAGCAATGTATGATAGGAATCACTGCTTCTAGAGCCTGTGAATGTTGACACCATAGGCTTTTGAGATACCATTGCAGTTTCCTCATATGCAGCCTTGCAAATGGAATTAGAAGAATGCAAAGGCCATGGACCCCACAGCTTGCAGTATTTGCCTTGCAGATAGCTGGGTTTTTGTGGCCACTTATTTGAAATAGGCTGTCAAATGAATCCGTTTCTCTGGCATGAGGAAAGCCATCTGGGAAGTTGTATTCAAGCTTGCTCCTAGGGGAATACAATTTGTTGACAGGATACCAGGTGTGATTTCTTTTCCTTTATGGTGAACCCCAGATAAGTCAGTACCCTGTGAACAAAGGTCAGATGGATTCAAAAGAATGTCCCGGCTTTCTTCCTGAATTAGACAACCGTCCAGGTATGGGTATATTTAAATATTTCTTTGCCTGCAAAATGCAATGACTGGAGCTAGGCACTTTCTGAATACCCTGGGCACAGTAGCCAAGCCAAAGGGCAGTGCAGAGAAAGTACAGTTATGTACACTTATCATAAATGTAGATGTCCGAGGGTATTCACTATTGCAGTCATTACATTTGGGTTAACTGCTTGCAGGTAGCCCTCAGTCGGCCTGATTAAAGTCTTGGGTCCTGCGTCGGTTGCTGTCTATTCTTCCATGACGTCAGGGGTATAAAACATGCAGCCGAAGCCATTACATCAGTTTTTCTTGCCCCAGATGGTGCCCCCCTAATGGGAAGCAATTAAATATAAAAGCACAAAGCTATACCTCCAACAAAAAAGCAAATACACCAAAAAGGCTTTTAAGCACAGTAAAGGAAAGTAGACGTATAGCCAAAAGAAGTTAGGGGGCTGGAGGGAGGGTAACCAGGACTGCAACAGTGAATATACTCTAACATCTACATTTATGGTAAGTGTACACAACTGTACCATGTTCTTCATGGTTTCACTGTTGCAGTCATTACATTTGGGTAGATAACCAAAGCTAAGGAAGGGAGGAGGCAGATACAGAGCATTAGGACCAGCTATTTAGCCCTGCAAGACTGCAGTGGCAAAACCAGCTCTGGATTTAGAAAAAAAAGGCAAGTGGTAATGCTTGGTGAAGGTATGTGCAGAGCTCCAGGTAGCAGCTTCTAGGATATCTCTGGTTGGAACACCTATGAGAAAGGCTGTTTAAGTAGATGCAGCCCTGGTGGAATGTGATCTTATCCCCTGTGGGGTAGGTTTTCCATGGTGCTTACAGCAGAAATTAATGCAATGGCCTATCCACTTAGAAATGGTTTGCTTTGAAATGGCCTTCCACTCTGCCCCTGTAGCAAAGGCAACTAGCAGCTGTTCAGTTTTCCTGAGAGGCTTAGTCCTGTCCAAATAAAATCTAAGTTGTCTGTGCATGTCCAGAGAGTGCAGTATTCGTTCTGCTTTGTTCTGTGGATTAGAAAAGAAGGTTGGCAAATTAATGCACTAATTAAGGGCCACACTGGATACCACATTGGGCATAAAGGAAGGATTGGTCCTGAGGGACACCCTGTCTGCATGGAAGATGAAGGGCTCCACTGCCATGAGGGCCTGTAATTCAGACACTCTTCTTGCTGATGTGATGGCTAGAAGGAAGACCATTTTCCAAGAAAGGAATTTCAACTCTGCAGATGCAGCTGGCTCAAAAGGAGGTAGAGTGAGCTTTTCCAACACAAAGTTAAGGTCCAAAGGCTGGAGTAGGGGCTCTTCTGGGTGGTCTTAAATTTTTGGCCCCTCTGTGGAATTTCTTCAGCAGGGGGTGAGAGAAGAATGGTGGCTCAATATTGTAATATGCTGAAATGGCCGAGGCATGAATTTTAATAGATGAGAAGGAAAGGCCCCTGTGGAGCATCTCTTGTTAAATATTGACAAATATGCGGTAAGCTGGGCACTGCTGTGCCCATCCCCTGAGTCTGGCTCCAGGAACAGTATCTTTTCCACTTTTCAGCATAGGATTTTCTAGTACTAGGCCTCTTTGCCTCCAGAATGACATTCAGCACTTACTTACTGAGGGATGGTATTGGAGAGCTCAGGTAATTAGCTAGGCTGCAAGGTTCAGGGTATGAAGCTGGGGGGTGCAGAATCTGGCCCTCCTGCTGGGAAAGCAGGGAAGGGGTCTGAGGCAGGTGCCATGGTTCCAGCAGTGACATACTGCACAAGAGGGGGTACCAGTGTTGGCGTGGTCAGTCTGGTGCAATGAGAATTTTCCTTGGTTTGTCCTATTTCATCTTTAGCAGAACTTTCGAGAGGAGAGGGAGAGGCATAAACTGACAGGCTTTCTCAAGTGAAGGACAAAGCATTCACTTAAGCTTGTCTGTGGGGAGTCCTTGTGCAGAATTTGTCCAAATGGTAGTTCTGAGGGGAGGCAAACAGGTCTATCTCTGGGCTCCCCCATTTGTTTCTCAAAATGTTGAATATCTTTGGTTCCAGTTTTTACTCGTGTGGATCCATGAGATTTCTGCTTAGGTCGTCTGCCAGTGAATTAAGCTTGCCTGGCAGGTATTGAGCTTGTAGGTACACTTGGTAGCTTAAGGCTGTGTTCCACAGAGCCATGGCTAGTCTCTTCAGAGAAATTACGAATGGGTTCCCCCCTGCCTATGTACCATATAACAGAGGAGTTGCCTGTCTTTACCGATAATTGTCCTGGAAGAATGTGGCCCTTGAAGGCTGTCAGAGAATTCTGTACAGCTAACATTTCTTTTTGATTTATATGCAGGTGGATTTGACTCTGGTTCCATTTGCCCTGAATGCACTGCCCTGCCAAGTGAGCCCACCATGCATAGTCTGATGCGTCTGTTAGGGTAGCAAGGGGTAGAGTGAATGGCAGTCCCATGTTGTGGTAGCACGCCTCTGCCCACCAAAGGAACTCTGTCTTTACACAAGGAATGATAGGAATCATTGATTCTCGGTCCTGAGAAAGTTGACAACATAGGCTTTTTTAGATACCACTGTAGTTTCCTCATATGCAGTCTTGCATATGGAATTAGTAGGATGCAAGAGGCCATGAACCCCAGGGCTTGCAGGATTTTCCTTGCAGATAGCCTACTTCAAACTACTGGCCACAAAGACCCAGCTATCAAACTTGTTTCTCTAGAGTGAGGTAGGGCATCTGGGAAGTTCTTTTCAAGCTTGCTCCCAGGAATACAATCTGTTGGCAGGGTACTAGGTGAGATTTCTTTTCATTTATGGTGTACCCCAGTGAAGTTAGCAACTTCTTTACAAATGCCAGATGATTCAATAGTATGTCCTGGCTTTCTGCCTGAATTAGACAATCGTCCAGGTATGGGTATATTTGAATATTTCTTTGCCTGCAGAATGCAATGACTGGAGCTAGGAATGCAGAATTCTCTCCCCTTTGTTCTGCGGATTTGGATAAAAAGTTGGCAAATTAATTGTTTGATTAAGAGCCACACTGGAAACCACCTTAGGCATAAAAGTAGGATTTGTTCTCAGAGACATCTTGTCTGGGAAAAATATGATAAAAGGCTCTAGAGACATAAGGGCCTGTAGCGCTGAAAGTCTTCTTGCTGAAGTAATAGCTAGTAGCAGAGCTGTTTTTCCATGATAAGAACTTTATATCAGCGGTAGCAGCTGATTCAAATGGAGGCAGGGTGAGATTTTCCAACACATAATTGAGGTCCCATGCAGGTAATGGTCATCTTCTAGGAGGCCTTAAATATTTGGTTCCTCTAAGATACTGCTTTAGTAAAGGATGAGAAAAGATTGGTGGCTCTGTATTGTAATGAGCCGAAATGGCAGAGGCATGGATTTTGATTGATGAGAAGGAAAGGCCTTTGTCAAGCATCTCAGTAAAATATTGTAATATCTGAGGAATACTTGGTTCTGCTGCATCAGTTCTTTGTGCTCAATTCCAAGCACAGAATCTCTTCCATTTGTCAGCATAAGATTTTCTAGTACTAGGCCTTCTGGCTTCCAAAATGACATCCATCACAGCTTTACTGAGAGGTGTTGTTTGTATAACTACATGATCAGCCATGCTGCCATGTTCAGTGGCTGTAGTTGATTGCGCTGGATCTGACTGTTTTGCTGGGATAGTAGTTGAGGTCTTTGAGGTAAGGTCCAAGCTGGGTATTGAGACAAGTTCCTTAGGACTGGGTACCAGTACTGGCAGGGCCAGTCCGGGGCAATTAGTACCATCTTTTGTTTCTCTTGTCAGAGGAGGACCTTGGGGAGAAGAGGCAGAGGGGGAAAGGCGTAAACTGATAGGTTTTTCCAACTGAAGGATACGGCGTCCACTTTACATGGTTGCCTGTAATAAGTCCCTGTGCGGAATCTTTTCAATTGATCATTTTGAGGAGAGGCAAATAGATCTATATCTGGGCTCCCCCATTTCTGTGTTATCATGCTGAAGACTTGTGGATTTAGTTTCCACTCGTGAGGATCCATAAGGTTTCTGCTTAAATAGTCTGCCAGTGTACTTTGTTTTCCTGGCAAGAATTGAGCTTGAAGATGTATTTGGCAGATCAAAGCTGGGTCCCACAGTGCCATGGCTAATCTGCAAAGGGGGTATGAGTGCGTGCCTCCTTGCTTGTTTATATACCACATGACTGTGGTGTTGTCCGTCTATCAGTTGTTGTCCTGGATGAAGTAAGTCCTTGAAGGCTGTTAGGGTGTTTTGAACAGCTATAGCATCTCTTTCTGGTTGATATGCAGATGCATTTGTTTTGGGGTCCATATGGCCTGAATGCATCTTCCTGCCATGTGGGGTCCCCAGGCATAATCCGATGAGTCTGTTAAGGTTTGGCTGGCAGAGGAAAGAGTGAAGGGCTGTCCCATGTTTTGGTGACATGCCTTTGCCTACCATAGAAACTCCTGTTGTAGGCAGGGAATGAAAGGAATCATTGCTTCCAGACTGTGAGAATGTTGACTCCATAAACTTTTCAGATACCACTGACGTTTCCTCATATGCAGTCTTGCATATGGAATCAGGATGCAGGATGCCATGAAGCCCAGAGCCTGCAGAATTTGTCTTGCAGACAACTGGGTCTTTGTTGCCATCAGTTTGAAGTAAGTAGTCAGTTGTCTTTGCTTGTCTGGCGTGAGGTAAGCATCTGGCAGTTGTATTCAAGCTTGCACCCAGGAATGTTATCTTTTGAGAGGGTACCAATTGTGATTTCTTTTTGTTTACTGTGTACCCTAGACATATTAGAAGCCTTTTTACAAACGCCAGATGTCGAAGAAGAATTCCCTTGTTCTCTGCTTGAATGAGACAGTCGTGTAAGTAAGGATATATTTGAATACTTCTTTGTCTGCAAAATGCAATTGCTGGTGCCAGGCACTTTGTAAAGACCCTGGGCCCAGTAGATAAGCCAAAGGGCAGTGCAGAGAATTGGTAATGCATTAAGCCAGCCGTGAATCTGAGGTATCCTCTGCACGATTGTCTTATTGGGACATGCAGGTATGCCTCTTTTAGGTCTAATGTCAACTGCCAAGCATTCTTGCCCAGCATGGGCAGAGGCTGCTGCAAAGTCAGCATGTTGAATTTTGGAATGTCCAGGTACTTGTTCAAAAATAGATAAATCCAGTATTGGCCGCCAGGCCTTGTCCTTTCTGGGTGGCATGAACAGTCTTGAGTAAAAACCTTGTCCTTTTTCCTGTTATGGTACTATCTGATTGGCCCCCATATAGTACAGTTTTGTACCTACCATAAATGTAGATGTTCGAGTGTTCACCCTGCTGCAGTCATTACACTTGGGTTATCCTGTCGTCAGGCGGTCCCGCAGTCGGCCGGATTTCCAAAGTCTTGGTCCGACGTCGGTTGCAGTCGCCTCATCCCGGACGGCAGTGCGCCAGGGGTACATATATTGCAACAGATGCCATTTTCTTCAGTTTTTCTTGCCCCACATGTCAGGTGCCCCCAAAAAGGTGATCCAAATCAGTACCAAAATGGTGTGAACACTGTACAAACACAAAATCCCTTCAGCTATAAGCAAATACATCAGTAAGGCATAGCAGAGGTTTAGCCAGTAGATCAGAGGGGTTGGAGGAAGGGTAACCTGGACTGCAGCAGGGTGAATACTCGAACATCTACATTTATGGTAGGTACAAAACTGTACTATGTTCATCGTGTTACCCTGCTGCAGTCATTACACTTGGGTTGAGTCCCTAAGCTAAGGTAGCGTGGAGGCATCATAGAGGGTTAGTGGAGGCAATGAGGCCCTGCAGAACTGCAGTGGCGAAGCCTGCCCTGGCCTTAGAATAAAGAGGTAAGTGATCGTGTTTGGTTAAGGTGTGCACTGAACTCCAAGTTGCAGCTTCTAAGATTTCCTTGGTAGGAACCCCCCTGAGAAAGGCTGTACAGGTAGTTGTTGCCCTAGTAGAGTGGGATCTGATGGTAGGAGGAACTGGTTTCCCATGATGGGTATAACAGAATCGGATGCAATGGCCTATCCAATTAGAAATGGTTTGCTTGGATATGGCCTTCCCTTGAGAGGCTGTAGCATAGGAAACAAAGAGCTGATCAGTTTTTCTGAAAGCCTTAGTTTTATCCAAGTAGTAACGAAGCTGCCTGTGAATGTCCAAGGAATGCAGGAGTCTCTCACCTTTGTTCTGGGGATTGGGGTAGAAAGTGGGTAGATGAATGGCTTGATTTAGAGCTACACTGGAAACCACCTTAGGCATGAAGGAAGGATTAGTTCGTAGAGAAACTCTGTCTTGATGAAAAATGAGGAAAGGTTCCACTGCCATAAGTGCCTGCAATTCTGAAACTCTTCTAGCAGAAGTTATTGCCAGGAGCAGGGCAGTCTTCCAAGATAGGAACTGAAGGTCTGCAGAAAAAGCTGGTTCAAAGGGAGGTAGCGTTAGTTTTTCCAGAACAAAGTTGAGGTCCCATGTTGGTGTAGGAGCTCTTCTAGGTGGTCTAATGTTTTTCGCCCCTCTGAGAAACTGCCTTAGGAGAGGATTTGAAAATAAAGGTGGGTTTGTGTCGTAGTGAGCTGAAATAGCTGAAGCATGGATTTTAATTGAGGAAAAGGAAAGTCCTTTATGCAACATCTCAGTCAAATACTGCAGAATGTGAGGCATATGAGGCTGAGTTGTGTCTTGGCCTTTAGCTTGGTTCTAAGCAGAAAAAAGTGATAGTGTTTGGTTAAGGTGTGCAAAAAGCTCACCCTGCCTCCATTTGAATCAGCTGCTACCTCTGATATAAAGTTCTTATCATGGAAAAACAGCTTTGCTACTAGCTATTACTTCAGCAAGAAGACTTTCAGCGCTACAGTTTCTCAGGGGGGTTCCTACCAAGGAAATCTTAGAAGCTGCAACTTGGAGTTCAGTGCACACCTTAACCAAACACTATCACTTTTTTCCATTTGTCCAAGTAAGCCTTCCTGGTGCTTGGCCTCCTGGCTTCTAGAATAACATCCAGCACTGCTTGTGAAAGAGGGGCTGGTTGGATGCTTAATTGATTTGCCATGCAGCCAGGTTTAAGGTTTTGATCTGGCTGTGTAGAATCTGCTTGTCTTGCTGCGTGAGCAGATGAGGTATTTGAGGCGATATCCATGGTGGGCTGTGAGACATATTCTTCAATAGTGGGTACCAGTGCTGGCGTGGCCGTCTGGGGCTATGAGAATCATTCGAGGTTTCTCCTTTTTGACCTTCAACAGAACCTTTGTGAGAAGAGGTAATGGAGGAAAGTCATATACGGTCAGGCTTTTCCAACTGAAGGAGACAGCGTCCACTTTCCAAGCTTGATGGTGGAATGTCCTTGTACAAAATTTTGTCAGCTGGTAATTTTGAGGACTGGCAAACAGGTCTATGTTTGGTAGGCCCCATCTTTGAGTTATCATTGTAAATATTTGGGGGTCTAGCTTCCACTCGTGGGGATCTTTGATGTTTCTTCTGTCCTGGCAGGAATTGAGCTTGTAACTGGACTTGATAGGCCAGAGCGGTGTTCCATAAGATTATTGCTTGCCTGCAAAGAGGGTAGGAATGTGTGCCCCCTTGTTTGTTTATGTACCACATTACTGTGGTGTTGTCCGTCTTTATTGCAAGTTGTCCAGGCTGTAGTAGATCCTTGAAGGCTGTCAGAGCTTTCTGTACAGCTAGCATTTCTTTTTGGTTTATGTGCAGTTTTCTTTGTTCTGCAGTCCATAGGCCTTGAATGCATTGCCCTGCCATGTGTGCCCCCCAGGCATAGTCTGAAGCATCTGTTGTGATTACTTGCCTGGGTGGGGGCAAGGTGAAAGGCTCACCCTTGTTGAGGTGACATGCCTGTGCCCACCATAGAAATACCTGAAGGCAGGGAATGAGAGATATCACTGTGTCCAAGCTGTGGCTGTGTTGAGACCATACGCTTTTTAGGTACCACTGTAATTTCCTCATATGCAGTTTTGCAAATGATATTATCAGAATGCAAGATGCCATGAAGCCCAAAGCCTGCAGAATTTTTCTTGCAGTTAATTGGGTCTTTGTTGCCATTGTCTTGAAATATTGAGTCAGATGTAATTGCTTGTCTGGTGTAAGATAAGCCTTCTGGGCCGGTGTGTCCAAGCTGGTACCCAGGAATGTCATTCTTTGTGAGGGTACTAGTTTTGACTTCTTTTCGTTTACTGTGTACCCCAGACAATTCAGTAGATGCTTCACAAAAGCCAGATGTTGTAAGAGAATGTCTTTTCTTTCTGCTTGAATGAGGCAGTTGTCCAGGGATGGATATATTTGAATTACTCTTTGTCTGCAGTATGCAATTACTGGTGCCAGGCATTTTGTGAATATTCTGGGCGCAGTAGATAAGCCAAAGTGCAGTGCAGAGAATTGATTATGGGTTGAACCTGCAATGAAACGGAGGTATCTTCTGCAACTTTGTCTGATAGGGACAAGCAGGTATGTCTCCTTGAGGTCCAACGTTACCAGCCATGCTTCCTTGCCCAACATGGGAAGTAGCTGCTGTAGTGTTAGCATCTTGAATTTGAGGACTTGTGTTTAGAATTGAAAGGTCCAGAATTGGTCTCCAAGCTTTTTCTTTTCTGGGTACTAGGAAGAGTCTTGAGTAAAATCCTTGGCCTTGCTCTTGAGTTGGTACCCTTTGAATGGCTCTCATTGCCATGAGAGCTGTAATTTGTTTTTGAGCCTCTGCCCTTTAATTTTGTGGCAGATTTGGCATTCCTCTTTTTATTGGTAAGGTGTGAAAGTGGAATCTGTATCCCCGTAAAATTATGTCTAGTACCCATTTGTCCTTTGTGACCATGTGCCAGTTTGTCTGCAAATAGTGCCAACTTTCCCCCCAGGGGGGCTGACAAAAGAGCTTTGTTTGGCCAGTTGAGGTGCAAGTCATTGAGTTTGCCTTCTGGTGGATTGAGACCTGTCTTCTCCTCCCTTCTGGGTTGGAGTGTCCCATTGGCGAGGTTTATACTGAGCTTGTGATTGTCCTCTGCCCCTTGGGCGCCTGTATTTACCCCTCTGAGGCCTGTCCGTGGCTGGAAAGGACCAATTTTTTGTTGGCCAGTTTCTGCTGAAGCGAGGGGGTTGTACATGTAAGAAATCTTTGACTGTCTGCATTGATTTTGCCTTATCTTCAATTTTCTTTAAAACTTCCTCTGCTTTAACACCAAAAAAAACATCCTGCTGTGAGGGAGCATCTAGTAGTTTTGCTTTAACATGATCAGGCAGACTTTGTTCCTTTAACCAGGCATGCCTACGTATAACTGATCCAGTGACAGCTGCTCTGCAGGAGGCCTCTAAAGAATCAAACCCACGTTGCAAGGTATGCTAGCCTACCTGCTCGGTGGCATGCAACAAATACTGCACTTCTTTCAATTCAGATTGTTGAGGGAGGGTAGTTATCTTTTGTTTCAACTGAGATAGCAGAAATTGCTGATACTTAAGCATATGAAATTGACAGTTTAGAGCTCTCATAGCTAGACTGGCTGAGGTATAAACCTTTTCCCCCCATCTGTCTAGTGCTCTTGAATCCCTTTCAGAAGGTACTGGATTTTTAGCCATGGAAGCCTTAGCCCCCTTGGGACACTGGGAGATAGTCTCTGGATCAGCTACTGGATCAGCTACTGGGCTTTTGTAAAGAAATTTGTGGGAATCAGGTACTCTGTAGTATCTGTCAGGCTTGGCAGGAGCAGGAGGCAGAGAGTCAGGGTTGAAACTTGATTCTAAATAGACATCATCCACAATGTCCAAAACAGGTGGAATGGCTAGGGCCTGAAGTAAAAGGCTGCGTCGGCCTAGTACATTTCGTCAAAATATCTGTAGCGGTCTCTGTTTCTAGAACTGCGGTAGTCAGAGGCTGCGTCGGAGCCTCATTGATAACTGGAGAACCAGAGACTGGATCAACCGAGGTTTCGGAATCGGGCTTAGGCCTGGGCTGTCGATCCTTATCCCTGCACTTTTTGTGCACGCCGGTAGTCGGAAGCTCCGACGGCATGTTATAATTAAATTTTCTGCCAAAAAAGTGTTGTGCGAAATCAAATAGTCTTTTAATAGTACGTTTATTAAATCTAGCACAAAAACGACAAGAAGTGACGTCGTGATCAGGGCCTAGGCAAGGTATGCAATAAGAATGAAAATCCTTATGAGGTATTTGCTTCCCACAAGAAATGCAATTGTTAATTTTTTCTGACATTGGTCTAAGGCAAGAAAAGTTTCCCCAACGGGGTACTTAGCTTTATAGAAGACTTCGGTCTGAAATTCGAATTCGAAAATCTCAGGAGTCAGCCGACCGGCACTTGCGAACTGCTTCTGCTTTGGGCACCGCGCGGCAAGAAAGACTGGAGAAAATGGCGTCGGTTGCAATATATGTACCCCTGGCGCACTGACGTTAGGGATGAGGCGACTGCAACCGACGTCGGACCAAGACTTTGAAAATCCGGCCGACTGCGGGACCGCCTGACGACAGGATAACCCAAGTGTAATGACTGCAGCAGGGTAACACGATGAACATCTAGGACTGCAACAGTGAAAACACTCGAACATCTGCATTTATGGTAAGTGTACACAACTGCACTATGTTCTTAGTGTTTCAGTGTTGCAGTCATAACATCTGGGTAGCTTCCCAAAGCTGAGGAAATGGGTGGAGGCAATCCAGGAAGGTCTGGCTAGCATGCCCTGCATGACTGCAGAGGCAAACCCTACCCTGGATTTGGAGAAGAGAGGCAGGTGGTAATGCTTGGTAAAAGTATAAACAGATGTCCAGGTGGTAGCCTCCAAGATGTCCCTGGTGGGGACTCCTATGAGGAAAGCTGCAGCAGTGGAGGCTGCTCTGGTGTAATGTGTCCTGACCCCCTTGGGGGGGAGGCTTGCCATACTGTTTGTAGCAGAAATGGATGCAGTGTGCTATCCATTGGAAATGGTTTGCTTGGAGATGGCTGTGCCCTCTGCCGCTGAAGCAAAGCTAACCAGCAATTGATCAGGACTTTCTGAAGGGTTTAGTTCTGTCCAAATAGTGTCCAAGCTGCCTGTACACATCTAGAGAGTGCAGAAGCCTTTCCTCCTTGTTTTGGGGGTTAGGAAAGAAAGTGGGTAAATGGATGGATTGGTTGACAGCCACACTGGACACCACCTTGGGCATGAAGGATGGATTAGTTCTGAGGGATATCCTGTCAGCATAGAAGATGATGAAGGGTTTCCACAGCCATGAGAGCTTGCAGTTCAGAGACTCTTCTGGCTGAAGTGATGGCCAGGAGGAAGGCTGTCTTCCAGGAGAGAAATTTTAGCTCTGCAGAAAAAGCTGGTTTAAAAGGGGGCAAGGCGAGAGCTTTTCCAAGACAAAGCTAAGGTCCCAAAGCTGGTATTGGTGCCCCCCTGGACGGCCTCAAATTGCTAGCCCCTCGGAGGAACTGTTTAATCAGGGTGTGTAAAAAGAGGCTGCTTAGTGGGAAAATGAGCAGAAATAGAGGCATGAATTTTTATAGAGGAGAAAGAGAGACCACTGCATGGTAGGTCAGCCTAGTAATCCAGGATGAGAGGGATGGAGGGCTGTGAAGTATTGGCTCTCTTCGCCTGGATCCAGGTGCAGAACCTTTTCCATTTATTTGCATAAGACTTTCTAGTGCTGGGGTGTCTGGCCTCTCGGATAACATCCAGAACCTGTTTACTGAGGATGCCAGATTGGTTAGGGTATAAGCCAACCTGCCAAATTGAGTCTCTGTAATTCGGGGTGAATGAATCCCCCTTCCCTCTGGGTTAGGAGGTTTGGATTCAGAGGAAGATTCCATGGAGGCAGCGAGGACAGGCTGTGCAGCAGTGGGTACCAGTGCTATCTGGGCCAGTCTGGAGGGTCCTTGGTTTTTCCTCCCTTATTTTGAGCAGTACCCTGGGAATAAAAGGTAGGGGAGGAAAGGCATAGACCGACAGGTTTACCCAGGGGAAGGACAGGGCATCCACTTTCCAAGTCATGCAGTGCTACTCCCTGGTGCAGAATTTGCTAAGCTGATGGTTGGTGTAGGAGGCAAAGAGGTCGACCTCCGGGGTTCCCCATTTCTGAGTTATTATGAAGAAGGTGTTTCTGTTGAGCTGCCACTTGTAGGGGTCCAACAGCTTTCTGCTTAATTGGTCTGCCAGGGAGTTGAGAGAGCCTGGCAGGTATTGTGCCAACAGGTGTATTTGCATGGAAGATGCTGTGAACCAAAGGGTCATGGCCAGCCTGCACAGCGGGTAGGAGCAAGTCCCTCCCTGCTTGTTGATGCACCACATCACAGTGGTGTTGTCCGTTTTGACCAGGAGAACCCCTGGAGAGAGAAGGGGTTTGAAAGCTACAAAGGCCTGCTGCACAGCCATCATCTCCTGTGAGGTGCAGGGGGTGTTGCTGGTGGTTCCACTGGCCCTGTATGCACCTGCTGTCCAGGTGTGCACCCCAAGCATAGTCTGACCTGTCTGTGGTGAGGGTCTGGGCGGCAGGGTGTGGGAAGAAGGGCAGTCCCTTGTTCTGGGAGCAGGCTGTTGCCCACCAAAGAAATTCCTTTCTCAGTCAAGGAATAATAGGCAGAAGAGTTTCCAGATTTTGAGAGTGTTGACACCAAAGGCTCTTTAGGTACCACTGAAGTTTCCTCATATGCATTCTGGCATATGGAATAAGGAGTATGCAAGAGGCCATAAACCCCAGGGCTTGCAGGATTTTCCTTGCAGAAAGCTGGGGCCTGGTGGCCAGCTGAGAGAAGTAAGCGGATAGGAAAATTTGTTTCTCTGGTGTAAGGCATGCCATCTGGGATGCTGTGTCCAGACTTGCTCTCAGGAAGATTATCCTTCTGGTGGGTACCTGTTTGGATTTCTTGTTTTTTTTTTTTTTTTGTTGACTGTGTACCCTAGGGAGGTTAGTAGGTCCTTTACAAAGGCCAGGTCTTTGAGCAGCTTTTCCTGGCTGTCTGCCTGAATAAGGCAGTCGTCTAAGGAGGAGTAAATTTGAATATTTCTTTGTCTGCAAAAGGCAATGGCCAGAGCCAGGCATTTGGTGAAAACTCTGAGAGCAGTAGATAAGCCAAAAGGGAAACGCAGAGAACTGAACGTGTTGAGATCCTGCCCTGAAGCAAAGATATTTTCTGCAGGACTCCCTGACAGGAATGTGGAGGCAGGCCTCTTTTAGGTCCAGGGTGGCTAGCCAGGCATCCTTGGAGAGCATGGGTAGCAACTGCTGGAGGGTGAGCATTTTGAATTTTGGGATCACCAGAAAGGTGATCAGAATGGATAGATAGAGGATGGGACTCCAGATGCCCTCTTTTCTGGGCACCAGAAAAAGTCTGGAGTAGAAGCCTTGGCCTATCTGCTCTACAGGAACGTGCTCTACTGCCCCCTAGGAGAGCAGGGAATGGATTTGCTTTTAAGCCTCTTCCCACTGATTCGGTGTTAGATCTAGGAACCCTTTTGGGGTTGGAAGGGTGTGGAAGGAGAATTTGTACCCCTGAGACACAACGTTCAGAACCCATTGGTCCTTGGCAATGGTGACCCAGGTGCTTAAGTGAAAGGAGAGTTTTCCTCCCAGCGGTGTGTGAAGGTGGGCAGAGGCGAAGTTGGGAAGGGGGGAGTCATTGTGCGTTCTTACCATAAGGGGGTGGCTTAGAACTCCCTGGTTTTGAAGTGAAGGTAGTTCACTGCTTAGATCTCTTCAACCCCTGGGGCTTTTGTCTGGCAGGCTATAGTCTGTTTCCACGGGGACTATGCTGGCCCTGTCTAGTCGGAGCAGGAAAGGACCAGTGCTTAGAGGGAAAATGCCTGATGAACTTAGGGGGGTGGACCTGTAAGAAACAGATTTTGCTTTTTCTTCCATCTTTTTTAAGATGTCTTCTGCTTTAGTGCCAAACAAGTTATCTTTATGCAAGGGTGCATCCAACAATTTTGATTTGACATGGTCTGGCAGAGGTGGTTCCTTAAGCCATGCATGTCTTCTAATGACAGATCCAGTGACCTCTGCCCTGCAAGAAGCTTCTAGGGTGTCAAAACCACAGTGCAAAGTGTGTTTAGTTACTTGAACAGCAGAATGCATTAAGTCCTGTAAATCTTTAGACTTTGGCCATGCAGGAAAGGAGGACATTTTTTGTTTAAGGAGTTCCAAGGTATGTTGCTGATACTTAAGCATATGGAACTGACAATTTAGTGCACTGATAGCAAGAGTAACTAAGGTGTATACTTTTTTACCCAATCTGTCCAGTACTTGTGAATCCCTGTCTGAGGGGGTGGGATTCTTAGCTGAGATTGCTTTAATCCCTGTAGGCCCTTGAGTAATGACCTCAGGGTCAGCTTTTGGAATCTTAAAACGATATCAGAGAGTCAGGGACTCTGTAGTACCCATCTGGTTTTCTGGGAGGAGGGAGGGCGTCTGGAGTCGGGCTGGATTCAAGGAAGACATCATCCACCACATCTCGGATTGGGGGGGATGGCTAAGGGTCTGTGTTGTGGAAGGTCCAGGAACTCTGAGTCTCTTTTTAGACTGTGGGTAGTCTTGACTCTCCCATTGGAAATGCTCCCTTACGGTATGCAGGGTTTCCCCAAAGGAAAAATCCTTTGGGGTAGAGGCTGAAGGAATGGACTCCTCTGCATCAGAATCCTCATATGTGGAGAGGGGATGCATGTTTTCATAATCAGATGCATTGGATTCATCTGACTCTTGTTCAGACAAAACTACTGGAGACGAACCTCTTTTCCTTTTTGAGGGAGTGGTTTGGCTTCCCCTAATCAGCAATGATAAGGTCTTCTGCCATTTTAAGCATTTGAGACTGAGGCAAGGGAGCAGGTGCCACAGAATGGTTAGTCGGTTTCTTGGGTGTGCTTCGACCCCTGGGCCTATGGAACTCTGTGGTTTTCGAAAGAACGGTAGCCGTGAAAGAAGGGGTCAAGTTTATGTCAGGATTCGGTGTTGCGAAGGACTTCCTCAGAAGCCAGTGCCTGCACAGCAGCTCCAGACCCATCCAAGGTAGAGACAACCACAGGATCCCTACATGAAGAGTTCTGCAGCATAACTTACTCCAAAAGGGTCTCAGTAGCGGCCTTCGAATCACATGAAGCAGACATCAGGGGCTGCGAACGTGCCTCACTGAGTTCTGGAGGACTGACGACCAGCTTAATAGAAGCAGCATCGGAAGGTTTGGTCCTGTGCGGTCTGTCTATCTTTACGTTTTTTCAGAAGATCTGCTGTTGGATGGCTTACCGAAGCCATATCGCAATTCGAGGACTTTAAACGGAAATATCTGGCTATAATAAGGGCCTGACGAGGAATAGTTCTGGCATTAAAGCACAGAAGTGACGAGAGACATCATGGTCTGGGCCTAGACAAGTGACACAGTAAGAGTGGAAGTCCCAGTGTGGTACTTGCCTTCCACAGGCAAGACAATTATTAACTTTTTCTGACATCGGTTAGTGCAAGAAAAAAGGATCCCCAACAGGGTACTTAGCTTTCGAAGACCTCAACTTCAATTCAGAAATGAAACTCAGGTAGTGGCTGACCGGCACTCGTGCAAACTGCTTCTGCTTCGGGCTCCACGGCAAGAAAGACTGATGTAATGGTGTCGGATGCCTTCCATTATACCACTGACGACCTGACATCAGTCCTCAAGTTACAGCAACCGACACAGAAATACTAAGTCTCTGGTATTCAGGCCGGCCAAGGGCTACCCTGGCAAGGGTAACCCAAATGTGGTGACTGCAACAGTGAAACACGAAGAACATCAAGGTCTAAAGAGAACATTTAAAAGTAAGGGACTTTTGGAAAGGTGTTTAGGTGAGAGATCCAGAATAGGTCTCCAAGTGCCCTCTTTCTTGGGTACGAAGAATATTCTGGAATAAAAACCCTTCCCCCTTTGAGAAATTGGAGCTTCCTGAATAGCTCCCAGAGTCAAAAGATTCTGAAGCACCTCTGGAGTAAAAAAAAAGAAGGAGTTGTTCCTGGGGGCTGAGGAATGCCCATGAAAAGGAGAAGAGATTTCCAGACCATGTAGTACCCTTGGCAAATGATGGAAAGAACCCAGGAATCTTGAGTAATCTTTAACCAAACAGGATGAGATAGGTAAAGACGAAGAGAAAGAGGAACCTGAAGTACATGATAGTCAGACAGCACCTGGTATGTCAGGAAAAGGAGATATCTGAGCTACAGGAGTCTGGGCAGCCTTAGTAGGAAGCCCTTCTACCACCCTTCCTACCTTTGGGGGAGGACGAGATTGTCTACGAACAAAGGCTGGCTTATCAGATTAATTCCTTTGGAATTTAAAATAAATAGAAGGATTGGCAAACTCCCCGAGACCAATAATTAGCGCTTTCCTTCTTTTACTAATGTCCAACAGAACTTCAGAAAATAAAATAATTGTACCCCAAACAGAATTTAAAAAATGCTTTAAGGCCACATGATCAACAAACAGCAATGCACAAAGATCTCATCACTAATATTAAATGCCTGAACCTGATAAGAGTTTCATGTTAGAAGTAAAATATTTGAATATAAATACGCTAAAATAAATACTTGGTTAATTCTACACCTAAATTCATTAATTTACTGTAAAAATGTATACATATTTGATATATATCTTTTAAAAAATAAAAAATACACCCTTTGTGCTAAAAGGAAACACTAAGTTAATGTGTTCATTTAAACCTGGTTTTACATCAGATTGCAACTGTAGTTGCCATTCTGCATCAAGGCACTCCAATGAAATAGTGAAATTTATTTAAATGTACAAAATCAAGCACAAACAAACTCTTCACAAATGAGTGAACACTTAGGCAAAGCATTGTTTGTGTCCCTTTTACGAATGGCTAATGTGTGCTCATACACTCTCCTAGTTGACTGACAAAGTTTTTCTGATATAACATGCAAGGGCATATTTCACAGCGAGATATACAGACAATACCTTTCGACTCACAAGAAAACCTTCCTTTAGATGTAATAGTTTTGTCAATAACTGAAATATGGATGCTGGAATAATTAGCTATAAAACGGCAATATTTGCACTTGCCGCATCTAAATGTGCCAAAAGCAAAACCATCCATTTTGCTCAATCCTTTTGGTCTTTCCAATAAGGATTTTACATTAACAGACCTTTTGAAAGTAAAGGATGGAATATTTCCCAAAGTGTCCGTCATCTCCTTATTACCCCAAATAATTTTCTAGTTTTGTTGTTCATATGTCTGATGATACTCATCTGTTGCGATTGGTAAAGGAAAGGTACTTCTAAAATCTGTTGAAATAGCAGTACATACTTTTTTAGAATCTTTTTCTGAAAACCTTTCCTGACCAGTGGTGGCATTTAAAAAGTACAGTTTTGTACCTACCATAAATGTAGATGTTCGAAGATCCACATTGCTGCAGTCATAACCTGTGGGTAGTCCGCTGTCCTCGGTCGGCCCGAATACCAAGGTGTTAGGCTGGCGTCAGTCATGGTCGCTTAGATCTGACGTCAGTACGCCGTGGTACTAAAGCGCATGACCGACGCCATATCCTCAGTCTTTCTTGCCCCAGATGTCAGAAAGCCTTAAAAAGAAAGGCCATAGCCACAAATAGAAAAACACCCAATCACCAAAATAGCAACAATAGGTACACCAAAAACCACCCAGTCACCCCAAACTACAGAGGGGAAGGAGGGAGGGAAAATTGGATTGCAGCAATGTGGATCTTCGAACATCTACATTTATGGTAGGTACAAAACTGTACTATGTTCTTCATCTCACATTGCTGCAGTCATAACCTGTGGGTAGAATCCCAAAGCAAAGGTAAAGGGAGGTTGGTAAAATCAGATAGCATTAGGAGCTGCTAACATGCCCTGTAAAACAGCAGTGGCAAACCCAGCCCTAGATTTGGAATAAAGTGGGAGATGGTAATGTTTAGAAAAAGTGTGCACTGAACTCCAAGTAGCTGCCTCCAAAATATCCTTAGTAGCTACTCCCCTTAAAAAAGCAGTAGAAGTGGCAGTTGCTCTAGTGGAATGAGGTCTGATTCCAGCCGGAACCTCCTTACCATGATGAGAATAACAAAAAGCAATACAATGGCCAATCCACTTAGAAATAGTTTGCTTTGAAACAGGTTTTCCTTGTGAACCCAATGCAAAAGAAATGAATAACTGTTGAGACTGCCTGAACCCTTTTGTTCTGCTCAAATAAAAACGTAACTGCCTGTGAATATCCAAAGAGTGCAAAATTTTTTCCCCTTTATTTTGGGGATCAGCATAAAATGTAGGCAAATGAATAGATTGGTTTAAAGCCACATTAGAAACAACTTTAGGCATAAAAGTAGGGTTAGTACGCAGGGATACCCTATCCTTATGAAATATCAGGAAGGGTTCAACTGCCATTAGAACCTGTAATTCAGATACCCTTCTAGCAGACGTAATGGCCAACAAAAAAGCAGTCTTCCAAGACAAAAACTTCAACTCAGTTGTAGCTGCAGGTTCAAAAGGAGGTAAAGTGAGTTTTTCCAACACAAAATTGAGATCCCAGGAAGGAGTAGGAGCTCTACGCGGGGGTCTTATGTTCTTTGCCCCTCTAAGAAATTGCTTAAACAAAGGATGAGAGAATAATGGTGGGTCACAGTCATAGTGAGCAGAAATAGCTGCAGCATGAACTTTTACAGAGGAGAAAGACAAACCCTTGTCTAGTAATTCTGTAAGATACTGAAGTGAAACACTCAAATTAGGCACTGAAAAGTACAGTTTTGTACCTACCATAAATGTAGATGTTCGAAGATCCACATTGCTGCAGTCCTTACATATGGGTAGTCCGCTGTCCTCGGTCGGCCCGAATACCAAAGTATTAGGCTGACGTCGGTCAAGGCGCTTAAAACTGACATCAGGACGTCAGGGTACAAAAGCGCATGACCGACGTCATTTCCTCAGTCTTTTCTTGCCCCAGATGTCAGAAGGCCCTAACAAGACAGGCCAAAGCCAAACACCAGCAAAACCCAACCAACCACCCGTGCACTAACCATATTTACAATATGTACAACACAAACCACACCACCACCTTCAACAACAGAGGGGAAGGAGGGAGGGTAAATTGGACTGCAGCAATGTGGATCTTCGAACATCTACATTTATGGTAGGTACAAAACTGTACTATGTTCTTCATCTCACATTGCTGCAGTCCTTACATATGGATAGAATCCCAAAGCAGAGGAAAGGGAGGATGGCAAAACTATAAAGCATTAGGAGCTGCCAACATGCCTTGTAAAATTGCAGTTGCAAATCCAGCCCTAGATTTAGAGTAGAGAAAGTATGCACTGAACTCCAAGTAGCTGCTTCCAAAATATCTTTAGTAGCCACCCCCCTTAAAAAAGCTGTAGAAGTGGCAGTAGCCCTAGTGGAATGAGGCCTAATCCCAGCTGGAATCTCCTTACCATAATGGGAATAACAGAAAGCAATACAAAAACCAATCCACTTAGAAATAGTTTATTTGGAAACAGGTCTGCCCTGAGAACCCAAAGCAAAAGAAACAAACAACTGCTGAGACTGCCTGAACACTTTAGTTTTGCTCAAATAATATCGCAACTGTCTGTGTATATCCAAAGTGTGCAAAATCTTTTCCCCTTTATTTTGGGGGTTTGCATAAAAAGTAGGCAAATGAATAGTTTGGTTTAAAGCCACACTAGAAACCACTTTAGGCATAAAAGAAGGGTTAGTACGCAAAGACACCCTATCCTTGTGGAAAATTAAGAAAGGCTCAACTGCCATAAGGGCCTGTAATTCAGAAACCCTTCTCGCAGAGGTAATGGCCAACAAAAAAGCAGTCTTCCAAGATAAATATTTCAACTCTGCCGATGCTGCAGGCTCAAAAGGTTGTAGAGTGAGTTTCTCCAACACAAAATTGAGATCCCAAGCAGGAGTAGGAACTCTACGTGGGGGTCTTATATTCTTTGCCCCTCTAAGGAACTGCTTAAACAAAGGCTGAGAAAATAATGGTGGGTCATAGTCATAGTGAGCAGAGATTGCTGCAGCATGAACCTTTATAGAGAAGGACAAACCTTTGTCCAATAACTCAGTAAGGTATTGAAGCGCCACACTTAAATTAGGTTTAGAAACATCAAAGTCCTTTGCTGTACTCCAAAATACAAATCCCCTCCATTTATCTGCGTAAACTTTCCTTGTACTAGGCCTTCTGGCCTCCAAAATAACATTCAAAACTTGTTGTGGAAGCTGAGACCCTCCAGGGTTTAAACCAGAATATACCAGGCTGTCAGATGAAGAGAATGAAGTTTGACATTGAGTAAATGACCGTTCTCCTGAGACAGCAGGTGAGGAATCGAAGGCAAAGGCCATGGAGGCTCCTGTACCAGACTTCTCAGTAATGGGTACCAGTGCTGTAGAGGCCAATCTGGAGCTATTAAAATCATGTTTGGCTTGTCCTGTCTGACCTTCAGCAGTACCTTTGGGAGGAGAGGCAGAGGTGGAAAGGCATACACGTGAAGATTGCTCCAATTGAATGAGAGAGCATCCACTTTCCAAGCTGAGGGATGAAACCTTTTTGTGCAAAACTTTGGCAGCTGCTAATTTAGTGGAGAAGCGAACAGATCTATGTCTGGAGTTCCCCATAACACTGTCAACCTCTGGAATACATGAGGATCCAATTTCCACTCGTGGGGATCCATAATTTGTCTGCTCAACACATCCGCTAAGGAGTTCTGTGCTCCTGGCAGAAACCTTGCCTGAAGATTTAGCTGTAAACTGAGAGCAGTCTCCCACAAAAGCATTGCTTGTCTGCATAGAGGATAAGAATGCGTTCCCCCTTGCTTGTTGATGTACCACATGACAGTTGTGTTGTCTGTTTGAATCAACACCTGCCCTGGAAGAAGTAAATCCTTGAAAGCTATCAATGCAAATTGGACTGCTAACATCTCCTTCAAGTTGATATGTAGATGTTGAAGTCTGGCAGGCCACGTGTCTTGTATCCATTTTCCATTTAGATGAGCTCCCCAAGCTTTGTCTGAGGCATCTGTCGTTAAAATCTGACTCGCCTCTGGCCGGGTCACAGAGAGTCCCTTGTTTAGGTGACATTCCTGAGCCCACCACAAAAATTCCTTTTGAATGCAAGGTATTATTTGAATGACAGTGTCCAAATCTTGGCAGTGCTGTGTCCATACATTCTTGAGATACCATTGTAGCTTCCTCATATGCAGTTTGGCATTGGGAAGTACCAGAATACAAGATGCCATGAACCCCAAGGCTTGAAGGACTGTCCTTGCAGTCAGCCTGGACTGATGAGACAACTGGTGGAAGTAAAGAGAAAGATTCTTTTGTTTGTCCGGGGTCAAAAAGGCCATCTGGGATGCTGTATTCAGTCTCACACCCAGAAAGCACATGTCCTGAGAGGGTACTAGACTGGACTTTATTTCGTTCACAGAATACCCCAGGCATCTTAGCACTGCCATCACATACTGTAAATGATGAAGAAGTTCGTCCTTTTCTTGGGCCAGTATCAGGCAATCGTCCAAATAAGGATAGATCTGTATTCCTCTTAGCCTGAAGAAAGCTACTACTGGAGCCAGAACCTTCGTGAATACTCTGGGCGCAGTAGATAAGCCAAAGGGCAATGCAGAGAACTGATAATGTGAAGTCCCAGCCCGAAAACGCAGATACTTCCTGCAACTGGGCCTGATAGGAACATGAAGGTAAGCCTCTTTGAGATCCAGAGTCACCATCCAGTGATCTTTGCCCAGCAGAGGTAAAAGTTGTTGTAACGTTAACATTTTGAACTTGGGAATGTCCAGATATGTGTTGAGGATGGATAAATCCAAAATTGGTCTCCACGTGTTTCCTTTCTTTGGTACTAGAAACAGTCGAGAATAAAATCCTAGGCCCACTTCTGGCAGAGGAACCGTTTGTATGGCTCCTATTTGAAGTAGTAGAGAAATTTGTTTGCGAGCCTCTAGTCTTTGCTGAGGAGGAACGTCCGGCATGCCTTTGAAAGGAGGCAAGGTATGGAAATAAAACTTGTAACCCTGGTGTATGATATCCAATACCCATTTGTCTTGGGTAACCAACATCCAATTTTCCTTGAAGAGTGCTAACCTTCCTCCCAAAGGTACTGCCAGGCAAGAAGGATCTGGCAGCTGAAAAAGTAGGTCATTGGGCCTGTTTACGAAAGGACTGGCCCCTGCCCTCACCAAGATTGTGCAGGTGAACTCCCTGTTCTAGGCCTGAAAGAACTCTGAGCTCTGCCCCTACCACGTCTAGATCTACCCCTAGACTGAGAATCATAAGAAGGATACGTCCACCCCTTAGCAGGCCAATTCCTACTAAACTGGAGGCTGAACTTGCAAAAATCTTTAACAGCCTGCATAGACTTAGCCTTGTCTTCCATTTTCTTCAAGACTGATTCCACAGGTGAACCAAACAACACATCAGACTGCAAAGGAGCATCCAAAATCCTTGTCTTAACATGGTCAGACAAATTCTGATCCTTTAACCAGGCGTGCCTGCGAAGAACTGAGCCAGTGGCAGCCACCCTAGACGAGGCCTGCACAGCATCAAAACCACACTGTAATGAATGCTTACCCACTTGTTCAGAGACATGCACCAAATCTTGCAACTCTTTACACTCAATGCCTTCCGCCAGAGCATCCACCTTAGACTTCAATTGAGAAAGAAGAAAGTTTTGATATTTCAACATATGAAACTGGCAATTCAAAGCCCTCATAGCTAAGGTAGAAGATGTATAGACTTTCTTTCCCCATCTATCCAAAGCTCTGGCTTCTTTATCTAGAGGAACCGGATTTTTTACCACAGAGGCCTTGACACCCTTAGGTCCCTGACTAATAGTTTCTGGGTCCGCCCTAGGACTCTTATAAAGATATTTATGAGCCTCAGGCACCCTGTAATACCTATCCGGTTTAACAGGAGCAGGAGGCAGAGAATCAGGATTAAGTGAAGCCTCTGCAAACACATCTTCCACAACATCCAGAAAAGGGGGTATAGCCAAGGGCCTATGCTGGGGTAACAGCAAAAACTCCCTAAGCCTTTTCCTAGAATCAGAGAAGTCCTGATCTTCCCACTTAAAATGTTCCCTCATAGAATGAAGTGTCTCTGAAAAAGAAAAATCCTCTGGAGGAGAAGCAGAAGGAGTGGAATCATCTGCCTCAGAATCAGAATAAGGAGAATACTCCTGCAAGTCTTCAGCTGAAGACTCTGAAATATCTGAAGCCTGCTCCAAACTTCCCAACTCTGGCTCCACCCTAGGCCTCTTATCAGGAGGGGGCATAGAACCTCTAATCAATCAGAGTAATTAAATCTTCTGCCATTTTAAGCATGTGCTTCTTAGGCACAGACCCTGCTGAACTAGGAGTGACACCAACAGAAGCTGAAACTGGCCTGCCTCTGGGAGAAGCCTTGGAAACAGAAGGAGAAGGCCTAACCACCCTAGGAAGGGAGGGGAGTACAGTAACTTGGGAAGCCCCTTCAGCCTGACCTGCCTCCTGAGAGACCACCTCCTGCAAAATCAAAGTCTCCCCTGAGACTCCAGAGAAGGCTCCGGAACCACCGGTTCCACTGAGGCCTCTAAAGAACCGGCGTCCGAACAGACGACTCATCTTGCCTGGGTTTAACTGCTTTGTCTTTGCGCTTCGAGAAGCGGGCCGGAGAATCCAACGGCATATTATAATTGCACCGCTTCCCAAAGACCAGCCTAGCACAATCCAACCTTCGCAATAGTGCGCTTATTGAACCTAGCACAAAAGCGACACCCAACAACGTCGTGCTCAGGCCCCAAACAAGGAATACACAAAGAATGATAATCCCTATGCGGTATCTGTTTCCCACAAGAAATACAGTTATTCACTTTTTCTGACATCCGTAAAACACTGAGGCAAGAAAAACAAAATAATCCCAACGGGTACTTAGCCAACTTGGATTCGGTCTGAAACTCCGAACTCGAAAAATTTCAGAACGCCGAACGGCACCTGCAACGCTGCTTCTGCATCGGACCATGCGGCAAAAAAGACTGAGGAAATGACGTCGGTCATGCGCTTTTGTACCCTGACGTCCTGATGTCAGTTTTAAGCGCCTTGACCGACGTCAGCCTAATACTTTGGTATTCGGGCCGATCGAGGACAGCGGACTACCCATATGTAAGGACTGCAGCAATGTGAGATGAAGAACATCATCAAAACTCTTGGCCTTGCTCCAAAGAAAAAATCTCCTCCATTTATCAGCATAAACTTTCCTTGTACTAGGCCGCCTGGCCTCCAAAATGACATTCAAAACTTGTTGTGGAAGCTGCGCCCCCCGAGGGTCTAGAACAGAATACGCCAGGCTGTCAGATGCAGGGACTGTATCCTGACATTGAGGAAATGATTGCTTGCCTGGGACAAAAGGTGTGGAATTGGTGGCAAAGGCCAAGGAGGCTCCCGTACTAAGCTCCTCAGTAGAGGGTACCAGTGCTGACGTGGCCAATCTGGAGCTATTAAAATCATGCAGGGCTTGTCCTGTCTGACCTTCAAGAGTATCTTGGGAAGGAGAGGCAGAGGAGGAAAGGCATAGAAGTGAAGGTTGTTCCAACTGAAAGATAGAGCATCCACTTTCCAAGCTTGTGGGTGAAACATCCTTGTGCAAAACTTTGGCAGTTGAAAATTTTGTGGAGAAGCAAACAGATCTATGTCTGGAGTCCCCCAAGCCACTGTCAACTGTTGAAACACATGAGGATCCAATTTCCACTCGTGGGGATCCACCATCTGCCTGCTCAAAACATCTGCTAAGGAGTTCTGTGCTCCTGGCAGAAACCTTGCCTGAAGAGTGAGGTGCAAACAGAGCAGTTTCCCATAAAATCATAGCTTGTCTGCAAAGAGGGTACGAATGGGTCCCCCCTTGCTTGTTGATGTACCACATGACTGTTGTGTTGTCTGTTTGAATCAACACTCGTCCTGGATGAATGAGATCCTTGAAAGCCATCAATGCAAATTGGACTGCTAACATCTCCTTCATGTTGATATGCAAATGTTGAAGTCTGGCAGGCCACGTGTCTTGAACCCATTTTCCATTGAAGTGTGCTCCCCAAGCCATGTCTGAGGCATCTGTCGTTAAGATCTGACTCGCCTCTGGTCGGGCCACAGAGAGTCCCTTGTTTAGGTGACATTCCTGAGCCCACCACAAAAACTCCCTTTGAATGCAAGGTATTATCTGAATGACAGTGTCCAAATCATGGCAGTGTTGAGTCCATACGCTTTTGAGATACCATTGTAGCTTCCTCATATGCAGTTTGGCATTGGGAAGCACCAGAATACAAGATGCCATGAACCCCAAGGCTTGAAGGACTGTCCTTGCAGTCAGCCTGGACCGTAGAGACAATTTTTGGAAGTAAAGGGTAAGATTTCTTTGTTTGTCCGGGGTCAAAAACGCCATCTGAGAGGCTGTATTCAGTCTCACACCCAGAAAGCACATGTCCTGAGAGGGTACTAGACTGGACTTTGTTTCGTTCACAGAATACCCTAGGCACCTTAACACTGCCATAACATACTGTAGATGGTGAAGTAACTTGACTTTGTCTTGAGCAAGAATTAGGCAATCGTCCAAATAAGGATAAATTTGTATTCCCCTTAACCTTAAAAAGGCTATCACTGGAGCCAGGACCTTTGTGAACACCCTGGGCACAGTAGATAAGCCAAAGGGCAATGCAGAGAACTGATAATGTAAAGTCCCAGCCCAAAAATGCAGGAACCTCCTGCAGCTGGGCCTGATAGGAATGTGAAGATAAGCATCTTTGAGATCCAGAGTTACCATCCAGTGATCTCTGCCTAGCAGAGGCAGAAGTTGTTGCAAAGTTAACATTTTGAATTTTGGAATGTCCAGGTATGTGTTGAGAATAGACAAATCCAATATTGGCCTCCAAGTGTTTCCTTTCTTTGGTACAAGAAACAGGCGAGAATAAAATCCTAGGCCCACTACTGATGGAGGGACCTCCTGGATAGCCCCCATTTTTAGAAGTAAAGCAATCTGTCTGTAAGCCTCCACCTTTTGCTGAGGAGGAACGTCTGGCATGCCTTTGAAAGGAGGCAAGGTGTGGAAATAAAACTTGTAGCCTCGATCTATAATGTCCAACACCCATTTGTCCTGGGTGACTAAAAGCCAATTTTGCCTGAAAAGTGCCAACTTTCCTCCCAGAGGAGCTGCCAGATAGGAGGGATCTGGCAGCTGAAGATACAGGTCATTGGGTTTGCTTACGAAAAGGCTGACCCCTGCCCTCACCTGAAGATTGTGCAGGGGAACTCCACGTCCTCGGTCTAAAAGAACCCTGAGCATGAGCTCTGCCCCTACCACGTCTACATCTGCCCCTAGACTGTAAATCAGAAGAAGGATAAGCCCAACCCTTAGCAGGCCAATTTCTGCTAAACTTAGGGGGCTGCACCTGTAAAAATTCCTGAACTGTCTGCATGGACTTAGCTTTGTCTTCCATTTTCTTCAAAACCGACTCCACAGGAGAACCAAACAGAACTTCAGATTGAAGGGGAGCATCCAAACTTCGAGCTTTTACATGCTCAGACAAATTCTGATCCTTAAGCCAGGCGTGCCTACGAATAACTGATCCAGTGGCAGCCACCCTAGAGGAAGCCTGAAGAGCATCAAAACCACACTGCAAAGAATGCTTACCCACCTGATCAGAGGCATGAACTAAATCTTGCAATTCTTTACACTCAATACCCTCTGCCAAAGCATCAACCTTAGATTTTAACTGACTCAATAGAAAATTCTGGTACTTCAGCATATGAAACTGGCAATTCAAAGCCCTCATCGCTAGAGTGGAAGAGGTATACACCTTTTTACCCCACCTATCCAAAGCTCTAGAATCTTTATCCACAGAACTGGATTCTTCACAGTAGAAGCCCTGACACCCTTAGGTCCCTGGCTAATAGTCTCCGGGTCAGCTCTAGGGCTCTTATACAAATATTTATGGGCCTCTGGCACTCTGTAATACCTGTCTGGTTTAACAGGGGCAGGAGGTAAAGAATCAGGATTAAGGGAAGCTTCAGAGAAAACATCCTGTACAACATCCAAAACAGGGGGAATAGCCAAGGGCCTATGCTGTGGTAAAAATAAAAATTCCCTAAGCCTCTTACGAGAATCTGAGAAATCCTGACCTTCCCACTTAAAATGCTCCCTCATGGAATGCAGGGTCTCAGAAAAGGAAAAATCCTCTGGAGGGGAAGCAGAAGGACAAGAATCCTCTGCATCAGAATCAGAATAAGGAGGAAAAATCCTGGATGTCCTCAGCTGAAGACTCAGAGTAATCTGAGGAATGCTCCAATCCCTCTACCTCTGGCTCCACCCTAGGCCTCTTATCCGGGGGAGGCATAGAACCCCTGATTAAAGTAATCAAATCCTCTGCCATCTTCAGCATATGCTTTTTAGGTACAGAACTAGGGCTGACACCAGTGGAAGACAAACCAGGCCTGACCTTGGAAGGTGCTTTAGAGACAGAAGTAGAAGGCCTAACCACCTTATGCAGAGAAGGGACTACAGAAACCTGAGAGGCCCCCTCAGCCTGACCCGACTCCTGAGAGGCCACATCCTGCAAGATTAAAGGCTCCCCCTGAGATTCAGCTGAAACCTCGGCTGGATCCACAGATTCCACCGTAGTTTCTAAAGAACCGGCGTCCGTAACAGACGACTCATCCTGCTTGAACTTTAACGTTTTTTCTTTACGCTTCTTAGCGGTAGCGGGCGTCGGAGGATCCGACGGCATATTGTAATTGCACCGCTTACCGAAGACACAATCTAACCTGCGTTTAATGGTGCGCTTATTAAATTTAGCACAAAAGCGACACCCGACTACGTCGTGCTCAGGGCCCAAGCAAGGAATACAGAGAGAGAGTGGTAATCCCTATGAGGTATCTGTTTCCCACAAGAAATACAATTCTTTACTTTTTCTGACATCCGGATTTAACTGAGGCAAGAAAAGACAAAAATATTCCCCAACGGGGTACTTAGCCCAACTTGGTCTTCGGTCTGAAACTCAGAAAACGAAAATTTCAGGACGCCGAACAGCACTTGCAAACGCTGCTTCTGCTTCGGACCATGCGGCAAGAAAGACTGAGGATATGGCGTCGGTCATGCGCTTTAGTACCACGGCGTACTGACGTCAGATCTAAGCGACCATGACCGACGCCAGCCTAACACTTTGGTATTCGGGCCGACCGAGGACAGCGGACTACCCACAGGTTATGACTGCAGCAATGTGAGATGAAGAACATCAGGCAATGCTTTATTATACTGGAGTATGAAAACTTCAATTACAGTGGACAAAAAAAAAAAAAAAAAAGAGAGAGAGGATAGCCTAAAATAACTGCTTTAAAAAAATCTATATCCAACCTAAAATCAGAATCCGTACTTCTTAATCTACTCAATATTAGCTGTCCTTTCACTATACTTTTTTCATACAATGATGTAAAATTAGATAATGTAAGCAATTATGTAAGTAATTATTGATAACTGTTTCCTTCCTATGTGCCCTACTTTTAATCTTGCCCAAACTACTAATGTTTAAGTTTAAATCAAAACAATTACCAAAGCCACTCACAAGTAAAACGCAAAATATCTGTGGTGTTGCTTAAATCATGTGCAAACGACTTAAACTTGTCCTGTGTCCCTTGCCATACAACTATCAAGTTGTCAATAAAACGTCTGTAAATGACGACCTTATGGAAAAGTTTCTGCGCCTTAATAAAACACTGCTCCCAAAAAGCCATAACTAAGTAAGCAAATACAGGTGCCATCCTTGTCGCTACAACCTGTTTTCTGTCTATACAATTTGCCATTAAATTCAAAAACATTGGTTTTCCAATACAATGTTAAATGAAGAACAAATAGTATTAATAGTGCTGGGTTCAATATCAGTACATTTAGCCAAACACCTTCGCACAAAATCAATCACAATTTTTTGATCTATACATGTGTATAAAGAAATAACATCCAAAGAACCAAACATAGTTAGATGTAGAACTAACCAAATATTTTTTTCAGTGCATTTATATTCGAGTATAAGTTTTGCTTTTAGAAGGAACTATTAGAGTACATGACACCCCCCCCCAATCCCGCCTCCCACTGATAAAAGTAGGTCAGACTGGCATTGAACTAATGCCGGCGGCACTGCTGACCAGAACAAGGCATACCAGTTCCATTACTCACCCCCCCTTGCAAACTTCATACCAAGCATCCATACTACTCGAGCAGGGAAGTTACTTCTGAAGTTGAACATTTTGCTCTCCTGTTACAGTGCCTAAAGAAGCCACGGTCACTCTCTCATATTCACACCAACAGCGATACAGTAGCTTTGACTGCACAGACGGTTACTTGTGGATGTTTCACACAATGCAGAGCTGCACCATGCCACCTGTACCTTGGACCAAAGAATGATTTAGAGCTGCACTTAAACACAAGCAACCCTAGTGGTCTTACGCTTTGTGGCCATAGTGATATGCATGGGTACCACCAGTATGTTCGGGTAGCAATTTACTGTGTCAAGAGCTCATAAAAAGTTACACTAGACAGTTTCACTATTAACTTCATTAACTGTCATGATAATTGGACATTCTCAAAGATTCATAGGCAAGTACTAGGCAATCAGTCTGCAGACTGATTACAAGACTAGCCAATAAATGGAAGCTGTATACTTATTCTAATTCTAGAGCCATACTATCTACTTCCCTCTGCTTCATAGGTTCCCTCTGCTTCATAGGTTTATACTAGGCTATCTGCCCTGGGGCATTTACAAGCCTAGCCAGAGTGTGTTTGGCTTTCGCCACCCTTTTAGATTGGTTTACTGTGTCTCTGTAGAGTAGGTCACAGAAGATAGCCCTTTTAAGGTTAGTTTACTGTGCCCCTGTCTATCAGGCACACAGAAGAGATCCCTGGGGTGAACTTACGATCTCCCATCCACTCGTCAAGATTTCTCTTGAAGAGGGTCAGTGAGGGGCTCTGCCAACATGGACTGGGATTCTGTTCCAGAATGAGGGCAGCCTCTGGGATATGAATCTGTCCCTCCAGC
The DNA here is from genome assembly GCF_019279795.1 of Protopterus annectens. Classification (NCBI taxonomy): domain Eukaryota; kingdom Metazoa; phylum Chordata; order Ceratodontiformes; family Protopteridae; genus Protopterus; species Protopterus annectens. The sequence goes on from NC_056746.1 coordinate 926,717,546, forward strand.
ATGTCCTATTTATTTCTGTGCTGAGGTTTAAGTCCCTGGAGCATGTAGCTCTAAGGGATTTGGATTTCCTGAGGTAGAGCATGTCCATTAATTCTGGGTTGGACATGGCTTTATACGTCTGGCATAGATCACCTCGGACTAGGCGGTAAGCAACTGAGTAGAGCTGGAGTTTCTTTAGCTGAACTGCATAGGGCATCTGTTCGAGTCCCTTGATCCTCTTGGTGAGGTACTTTTGGGGCCTCTCCAGTTGCTGCAGGTGTCGGGTAAGGTACATCCCAAATGGGGCATTGTATTCAATTATGGGTCTGATGAGTGATGCGTAGAGGGGCACAATGACCTCTCTTGTTCTAGATGTGAACCCTTTCGTGATGAGGTGGGCTACATAGAAGGTCTTTCTAACCACTCTGGCAACGTGATTGTCAAGAGAGGTTTCCATCTACTTGGGTCCCCAAATCCCTAATTACTTCTTCCGTACTTAATAGATTACCACCTATGTGGTAATTTGTGGGCACTTTGTTTTTCCCGAAGGGGATGACTATGCACTTTTTGGCATTCAGCTTAAGGCCATGGGTCTGGCACCAGTTATCCGTCTCTGTGAGACCCTTTTGGAGGATGCTTGTGTCAGCCGGAGAGTCGATTATGGCGCCCAGCTTGCAGTCATCTGCAAACTTGGTCAGCCAAAGTCCTCCCGTATTAGCCTGTACCTCAGAGAAGTATATACCGAACAAGACAGGTCCCAGGACTGAGCCTTGTGGACGCCACTTGTAACTGGTTTGGAGTCTGACATGGTACCTGCAATACTAACCCATGTGGGTTCTATCCCTGAGTCAGTTTGCAACCCATCTTGTGACATAGGGGTTGATATTTAAGCTGGTGAGCTTATTTATGATGCCCGAGTGGGGTATTGTGTCATAGGCTTTTGCGAGGTCCAGGTAGGCAGTGTGGACTACCTTCCCTTCATCTATGGCCTTGGTAACTGTTTCAAAGAAGTAGACCAGGTTCAAGAGGCAAGATCGGCCCTTAAAGCCAAATTGGGTGGGATCCAGTGTCTGGAGGTTACCAATGTCCTTGTTTACGAGTTCCATGATGATACGCTCCATAGCTTTGCAGACCAGACTAGTCAGGCTTATAGGTTGATAGTTTCCTAGGTCAGTTGTGGCATCACCTTTGTGGAGCGGGACCACTATTGCTGTACGCCATTCCTTGGGTACAGATCCTGTAGCAAGGCTAAGATTGAACAGTGACTTTATGTGAGGGTTTAGTTCTTCTTGGAGCTCGTGTAAGATGCAGCCCGGGACACCGTCTGGTCCCATTGATGCTGTGTTTTTTGCTTTGGAGAGCGCAGCTCTCACCTGTGCATTTGTGACATCAGGGTGGCTACATTCTGTTGGGGATAGACATTTGGTCTTTTGGGGGGGGGGGGGTTTGTACTGAACCCGTCTGCCAGGACGTTGGCAATGTCTATGGGATCAGTGTATTTTTTGTCATTTTGTACTAACTCAGAGCACATCTGGGAGTTGCCCCCCAGATTCCTGACATAACTAAAGAAGGCCTTGTGGTTATCTTTAGTGTCTTGTGTAATTTTTCTTTCGAAGCTGGCCTTAGATAATTTTATGAGGGATCGTAGTTTCTTGCTAGTACTGATCAGAGATGCCTTCCCTTTTTGGGATTTTGTTCTATCATGTAGTAGCTTCCTCCTTCTGTTGTATAGCTTATTTACGGCCGGAGTCCACCAGACTGGTGTCCTGCCTTTGGAGGAGTGAGTCTTGGTTTTATTTGGGATAGCATGCTCCATGCATTCCTGTAGGTGTCCATAGAATGCATTTGTAAAGGATTCTGCTGTTTGGGCAGTATTTTCCACTGGCCTGGTGGCTTTGAAGGATTCCACCTCGGTTTTGAGAAGTGTGAAATTTGCTTTTGAGAAATTTTTCACCGTGATTTCCTTGGCTGGGGGTGGGGATGGGATATGGATGTCCAGTGAGATTAATTTATGGTCTGATCTTACCAATGAGGGACATACCTCTGGTGTGGAACAGAGTCCTCATGCTGGTGATGACCAGGTCCAATAGGTTATCCCCTCTTGTGGGAGTGGTGACCAGTTGTTCCATAGCATTTGAGTTTATAAATTCTAGGAACCGTTGGGCAAGGGTGTTGGGGCTTGAGTAGTTTTCCCAGTCGATGTTTGGGTAGTTGAAGTCACCCAATATTATTGTGTTTGGAGAAACCTTCATATTCTCCAGTGTTCTCAGGAAGGCCGAGTGGGGTTCCTGAGTTTGGAAGGGTGGTCTGTAGCAGGCTACAAACTGAAAGGCAGTTTTGCCCACTGTTAACTGTACATGGATGTTCTCCGATCCTTCGTGTAGTGCCACTAACCTGGAGGTATGGGTATCTTTGATGAATATGGATACTCCCCCTCCTTTTGTGGTTCGGTCTGAGTTTTGGGGCCGAAAAGCATGGTAGGAGGTATAACCTGGTAGTGCTGGGGTGCTCTCTGGGGCCTTGAACCAGGTCTCTGTCACTGCACAGATATCGATATTCTCCATACTAGAGGACAGCCATGAGTGCGTGCATCTTGAGATTTAGACTTCTGGCGTTGAGCAACATTACCCTTAGTTTTTTTTTTTTCTTGTGTTGTCTATGGAGGTAGGTTAGTCTTTTGAGCCTTGCCTAAAAAAGGCACTATGGGGGAGGCAAGAGCCTTAGCCAGTATTCGAAAGCCCAGGGGTGACAGGTGCAAGCCATCCCTAGCGAAGCAACGTGGCTTGTCAAGTATGTCATTCCAGGCTGACAGACACTGAATCCCCTTAGAATGACACCAATACTTTAGCCAATTGTTAAAATTGATCATTTTGTCTTCATATTGTGGCACCATTCTTCCCGCGGTGGTGGTGCTGTGGTAGCGTTGTCGCCTCACAGTAAGACGCTGTCCAGTTCAATTCTCAGCTAGAACGTCTTCTGCGTGCAGACATGCGTGAATGGGCGTACCTTCGTTGAAGGCTGTGCGTCAGGCCTGGCAAGCCAGTACGTAAAAATCAACTGCCAATCATTAGTGGACCGGAGTTCCGCTGTGGCGACCCCTAACCGGGAAAAGCCGAAAGACACGCACAAACTGTGGCATCATTCTTGGTGAGGGCAAGATGCTACTCAAGGTCAGGGTCATACCGGCCTGGGCTACATGATCAGAGAGCTCCTCTATGTCTCTCTTCATGTAGTCCAGGGAGGTATGTCTCAGGTCATTCACGCCAGCATGGACAATGACGGAGTCATATTTGTACTTGCTTTGGAGTGACCTGAGTGCTTGTGTTATGTGGCGGATCCTGGCACCCGATAGGCAGCTTACAGTGACCTTCTCCTTGTTCAGTCCGGTGAGAAAGACGTCAGTGTGTCTGACAATAGAGTCCCCTACTACAAGTGTGTTAGGTGTGTTGTTTAGTCTTAAGGGCTGTGTGGCACACTGACTTTGTGAAATATGTGATATGTGGGTATTGTTGCGGGGTAGCGGTTGCTTGGATGTCTGCTTTGGAGGTCTCTGCTGCTTTGGCAGATTTTTATTTAGAGCCTCCAAGTATGTTTTTGTGTGTTTATGTGTTTGGTTTGCTGATGTGATAGGTCATGATGTGAGACTGGAATAGTGGTGTGTGTGGTTACCTTCTCCTCCTGACTGACTGCCAGTGCTGGGTTGAAAGAGCTCAGCCTCCAGTTTGGCTATACAGTTGCATCTCTCACATATATTTGAGTTTGATGGGAGGAGGAGAGGGTGGTCTGTGTACATAAGGCAGTTGTAACATTGCCTCAAAATACCCAGATTCACCAGCTGGACTGGAGAGTAAACCCGAAACTGACTATTGGACATGCCAGAAGAGTATAAGGAACAGTTTTTTGACGGATCAGAAAGGACCAACAGGGAGCAAAGTACTTATAAGGAGTATAAGAGGGTGTAGTGCTTTAGTTAGTGTTTACTTATAAGATTACTTATAAGATCAAGTGCAGGGCTTTAGAATGAAAATAGAGTGCTTACCTTTGAGATTTAGAACAGTTCTAAGGGAAAAAGTGAAGAGCAGACTTTGTGGAGACGGGAATACTTTAAACCCGTTTAAGCGGCGCTGCAATCGTGCAAAAGATGGGTTTTAAGGCAGGGAACTTGAAAGAGCTGGGAATTAGCCCAAAACGTTTCTAGGCAGTAACCACTCCTAGAGGGGCAGGCAGGCTGTTCAGTGTTAATCACTGCCACTGATGAACACAGAGACTTCCCCTTTAGCCCAAGCAAGCACTGGCCTCCAAGAAATTAAAAACAGTTCAGAACAGCAAATCTGTAACTGAACTTTTTAAAATTTCCGAAAGTGGGAAAAAAGCAAGATTTTTTGTTTTGTTTTTTTGTTTTAGTTTAAAGGTAGCAGAGATACATAAGTAGCAAAATAGTCAGAACAGTGCAATAAATGACCCCACACTTGAGTGCTAGGCCAGAGTCAGGTAAAATGCAATTTTAAGAAAAAAAAACGATTTTAAATTAAGTGCAACACAGGAAATGCAGTAAACAGGCTCTAGATATGTTCTAAATACTGTTTCTAATACAGATATCAACTTTAGCAAGCCAGAAAACGCCGAAAAGTAGGCGGCAAAGCAGAAATTTTAAACAAAAAATCAGAAGAAAATACTTATAATCTCAAAAGTGGCTCCTTTCTTTTCTCAGCTTTTCTCCCCTTGGTAGGTGCTTCAGCAACAACTATCAAGCCTGGAAAGACCACCTCAAACCATGGTTCACTGGATCCAGGGCCAGCACTTCAGAATCTTCAGCCCTGAAGCACCACTTCCCTCTCCTATAACACTCTGCATACCTAATTCTCCTCACATCAAGTTTGCCCTGTCAAACCTTACCAGTACATACAAAGTCAACCTTGTTAAAAAAAAAATAAAAAATAATAAATGAGGTTAGACCAAAGGGTCTTAAAAACAGACTTTGGACTGGCCCGAAAAGTCCACCAACAGGCCACAAAATACCAGTGGCAATTTGGAAAGTGAACAGAGGGAGGGATGGCTGAGAGGTGGAGATGGACAGAAGGCAACATGGATTGAGTATTACGGCAAGTACATAACTTTCATACCCCAATGCTGTCTTTTCAGTCTGCCTCTACTGTGGGACAGGATCCCCAAGCAGACAACTGTGTTGTACCATGAGAGAATTTCCTGCAAAATTCTGGAGCCAAAAGAGATCCTAGATCTGGAGTGAATGCTTATGTTGTAATGAGACACACAAAGGATAAAGAAGTAGACACTGCCCAAGTAGAGAGGGCTTTTGGTTTGACAGGTAGGGATAAACCCTTCAAGGTATAAACCAAGGATATGCAATCATAAAGCCATCCCGATAAACTTGACTTGAAACTGGGTTCCCAGGTTTAGGTCTAGAAAAGGACAAAAAAAAAAAAAAAAAATGGTCGGATTTCCTGATGCATTTGGTCCGGTCCAAATAGAATCTGTCTGACGATAAAGGCCCAAACAATGAAGCATTTATTCACCCTTTTTACTGAAGTATGGAAAGAAAAGTGGGAACTGAACAGAATTGTTTGACTAGACTCAGATGCCTCCTTAGGTAAAAATGAAGGATTAGACGGCAATGAAAACCTGTCTTTCTGAAAAACAGGTCAAGGCTGGGTGCAGGATAAATCCCGAAGTTCAGAGACTCATCTGGCTGAAGTTACTGCTATTAAGAAAAGGGTTTTCCACAAGAGAATCACAGTCCACAGTAGCAGCAGGCTCAAAAGGGGCCTTGGTCAGACTTTAGGGAAGAGGAGGCAAGTCCCAAAGAACAGTAGAGTCCCTTAATGGAGGCATGAACAAGAAGGAACCCTTTAAAATGACTTTGGACAAAAATAGTGAGGGGAGACACAAAGCAGCAAACGGTGAGACTGTCTTAACCCATATGGAAATTTGAGATGGCCACCAGTTGAACCTTAGTAAAATGGCTAGCCCTGGACTGAAAAAGACCAACTAGAAAATCTAGGATTGCATCTAATGGAGTACAGAATGGGATCCAAACCCTCCGAAATGGATATTTTCCACCTAGTACCATAAAACCTTTCTGGTGTAAAGCTTTTGAAACTAGGAGGGGATATGCAGTATGGGATTCTGAGGCCATCATTTCAATTGGCAGATACGGATTTCAGAGGATGGCCTGAAGGATGAGAAATCAGATCTGGAATGAGATCCAGAACCAATGAAGGGTGCAACAGGCAAGGCTATAGGAAAGGGAACCACAACTGCCTGGGCCAAAATGGGGCTATGAGAATTACAGTCACTCTGTAACATGCTGCTTTCTGCAGAAACTTGATTATCAAGGGTGGTGGAAAGGGGTAATTGTAAAGACGACACTGGGGCCAAGCATGCAATGCAGCATTCCCTGGTGACTTATTGCTTGGGAGGGATCACAACAAAAAACAAAAAAGCCGGATCTGGTGTTGAAGGGGGTTGCAAACAGACTGCAGCATGACTGACCCCCAGTGGCAGTAAATCTGAGCAGTCACTGACAGAGGGACCACTCGTGAAACAAAAGAATGTTCCTGATCAAATTGTCTGCTAGAATGCCGATATTACCAGAACGTGTGTTGCTATCAGAAAACTTTGCAAGGACATTGCCAATGCAACACTATAATGGCCTCTATAGCCACAGGATTGATTCAGGTTCCACTTTAAATAATACCAGACCTCCTCTATATTGAAAGTATGGACTGAGATTACATTTTTGGAGAGGCAATTATGGAAAGCTTGCATTGCTAGGAGGACTGCTTTCGTCTGCAAAATATTGATTAGTAGATGGGCCTCTTACTGGGACCAGGTACCTTGGACTTCTGTTTGTAGTATCCCCCCCCCCCCCATACCTGGGGAGTGAAGTATTCGTGGTCACCATGACTGTAGAAGAGCAAACTGGCATCCTGCACAGACAGTCTGATTTCAGCCACTATAAGATGCGACGATGACAAATGTCAGTGACACAAATGGGAAAACTCCTTGGATGAGTTGTGATAAGACCAGTGGACTGAGGAAGCCCAATGAAGAACCTGGCTACAGGAAAAAGACAGACTGCAGTGGACATCAGACCAAGAACATAGAAGCAAGTAAGCAGGTGATCTCTGAAGCAGCAAAATTTGATTGGCCTGAACATGTGGGGATAGTAATCTTGAGGGATGAAGTGTGGCTGAGTAGTGGTGCCCAAGCTCTGGATGCTACTGGTTGCCATCTGAACAGGTCCCACATTGGATTTGTTGCAACTGACTATAATGCCCAAAGACAGGCACAGAAGGTAATGGCACAGGGAGTCTAGACCAATGATGCCCTTGAAGTCATAAGAAGGCAGTTGACCAGGTATAGAAAGATATGGAATCCCTACAGCTTGAACTAAGCTGCTACTACTGCCGTTCATTTAGTGAATACCTGAGAAGGTCAAAGGCCAGTGCTCAAAACTGATTAAGACTGGCTGCTAGCATGAATGGCAAGGACCTCCTGGAATACCTTTTTATGTTTATCTGATGGCAAGAATCTTTTGAGGTCTACAGAGTACATCCAATAGTCCTTCCTTAGTAGGAGCAGAAGGGGCTGCACAGTTACTATCTGAAACTTTGTCGGTTTGAGAAAAACATTTAATTTGTTTAGGTCTAAAATGGGCCTGCAGTCATTGGTTTTCTTTGGCACAAAAAAGAATCCTGAATAAGCCCTGGATCCTCTCTTGTCTGGTGGGACCTCTTGCATGACTTGTTTTAGGAGTAGCTTTTGCATCTCTGCTGCTGCTGCTGCTTTACTTTGTTGGCGAGATGGTACATCTGGAAGGGACTTTTGCCTTTAACTTGGGGTAAACTGAAAAGAAATGGTGGAGCCTCTGGAAATGTATCTCAACACCCAGGCATCCAATGTGATGGCATCCCAAACTTGTAGATGGACAGCCAAGACCCCCAACTACCCCCACAGTGCAGCTGTCAAGTAAATTTTCAGGAGCACTGGAAACGCTTCCCAGAGAAAGGTCCTCTAAAGCCTAGATTCTGCAGAACATCCCTCTCCCTAAGGTGGCATTCCTTAAAGTTCCTATTTGCCCCTGGGGGACACCGACCCTTTCACCTGCAGAGGACTGTTGTGACCTGTAAAAGAACAGCCATATACCACCCCCCCCCCAGCTTTGAGACGGTCATCTATGTTGGTGGAAAAGTTAACTTCCAAGGAAGACGCCGTCTTGCCCATCCTGTTCACTGCTACGTCCTTAATTTTTGGTCTAAACAAGGTGAAGCATTAAAAATAGGGCGTTACGGAAGAATACCTTTAACTCCACAAAATTACACAGGCACATCCAGGCATATCTGCAGACTGCAATATTGATAAATGCCATGTACCATCAGCTGCATTTGAGAGAAGTCTCATTGCAATGTTTGAAATAGATAAAATGGTGGCCAACAGTTTCTCCAAGGCTTTATGAGAATCGACAGAAGGTTGAGATGCCATCGACTTTGAAACTTCAGGTGACTGAATCCATCTAAAACCTGATCAAGTGTGCCATAGCAGTGCAAAGAAGGCAAAGGTGACTAAACCACATGGGCACTTCCAAAAACAATCCCAAGACCTGTAACTCCCTGTTCAGAAGACAAGCCAATTCACTCTCTTCAGAGATTTCTTTCTTCATGGCTGCAATATTCAAAACAGCATCAACTGCTGGACCTTAGCTCCAACAGGGTCTATTCTTGGGTGGGAACAAAACAGGCTTCTGAGGTATTGGCAATCCCACATCTGGCTCTCTCATTACCTCCTGGACACAAGGTAAACAAGCACATCCAAATGGGGTACAACTCAAGACATGGATGGGCCCACACCAAAAGCCTCAACACAGACTCATTCCTCAGGGGAAAGGGCTTCTTTGATTCAACCCCCTCGTTGTCCAATTCAATGTGATCATCAAAGGAGGCATCACAAGGAATTTAGGGAACCATTCCACTTTGAGTAGGTAGGTTTACCATAATGGTTAAGGGTTTCACCTCAAACACACAAGGAACACGGTTTGATTCTGATCTTGGGTTACTGGCTATGCTTAAATGGGCTTTCAGACCAGTTAGCCTAATATTTATATATGAACCTATGTCGTCAGAATACTCAGTCAGGGAATCCTCATGGATATTCAGGTGTTTCCTCTTACAATGACTCTTCTTGTGTCTTTCCGGGGGGGGGGGGCTATGACAGCAGAAACAAGGGGACACCAGGTCTGGATCTACTGAAAAACCTTTCGGTGCAGGCCACCCACAGAAAAGTTTATACATGGTCAAGACCAAAGGAGGAGGAGAATATCAGGACAAAATCCTACCCTTTCTCCCAGCAAGACAAAGTCCTCTCCATGACACTGAGTGTCGATAAGGCCAGGCAACTGGAAAAGGACCCTCCTCGATCAGCAGACCTAGGAGAGATCCCCACATTGCACCTGCACACCAGGCTGGGTCTGATGCAGAGACTGGCCCCAAGTTGTCCAAGGCAGATGCAACTAGGGGCAAGAACAGCTCTGCCAAATTCTGATTCAACCCCCCTGAAGTGATGGCTCTGGAGTGAAATACATAAAGGACATGGTTGGCATAGATGAAGGAAGAACATTGGGCAGGGCGATGGATCCAGGGTTGCTGGTGCTAAAGGATGAACTGGAGAAGGAGCAACCAGTAACAGAAGAGGGACAGTGCTCTCTACCTTTGGAGGTGAGAGAGATGGACTGATTCCCCCAAGGAATCCTTTCACCCTAGTAAAGAAACTGCACCCTAGTAAGCAGGGGTGTGCAGTTAGAACTTGTCTGATTGAAGACTGCTGGAACAGGGTTCAGTTTTGAGCTTTTTTCTGGTTAACTGGCTAACTTGTTTAAGTCAGTTTGTTAGTTTTCTATTGTTTATATATATATATATATATATATATATATATATATATATATATATATATACACACACACACACACACATATATATAAACAAAATTGCACTTTATTCATCTGCTTTTACTGTATTTGGGTTTCTTCCTACTTTATTACTGGGGGCATTGACTACAACTCTGATCTGTGATATATAATTAAGTATCCCTTTCCGTGCTTTTAAACTGTTTTTGAGTGTATCTGCTTTATTTTCTGAATAAAAAAATATATATATATATATATATATATATATATATATATATATATATATATATATATATATATATATATATATATATATATATATATATATATATATATATATATATATATATATATATATATATATATATATATATATATACATACATACATACACACACACACACACACACACACACACACTTCCCGCCTTTCTAAGCTAGCATAGTCCAGTTTTCATGTTAGTGCTGAATTCAGGGCTGTTACATATCTCTGTTTGCCCATACCTTACTTGGATAGAAGGAAGTTTCTCTGTTCACCTGTGAGAGAGGGGAGCTTTGAGCAGCCTATCTGTCCCTGGAGAGTGGTTTCAGCCCAGAAATTTGTAGTTTATTGGCCATTTTGGGCTAATTTCTCTCCCTTTCTTTTCCCTGCTAAAAATACAGTTTTTGCCTGGCTTTGCAGACCGGGCAGCTAGGGTAAAACTATTCCCGACTCCACAAAGTCTCCTCTTCAATTTTTCCCTTGGAACTAGACAAACTTTCAACTTAAGCACTCAAGCCATTCATTTCTCAGCCCGGCACTTATAAACCCTAGCACTAGACCCTCCTGTACTGTACAGAAGGACAAGGCGCTCTATTCGACCTTACCAGCCATCCAGTAAAACAGTTCACTGTACCTATCCAGGCATTTCCAAAGGGCAGTTTCAGGTGTACTCTCCAGTCCAACTGGTGAATCTGGGCATTTTGAGGCAATGTTATAACTGTCTCATGTACACAGACAACCCCCTCCTCCTACCACCAAACACTTACACATGCGAGAGATGCAGTTATACAGCCAAACTAGAGGCTAAGCTCTCTCAACCAAAGACTGGATCAGACAGTCAAGAGGAGAAGGGAAATACTTGCATCACACCACCAGTCTTACACAGACCCATTAAACCAGCACCGGCAAAAAACACACACAAATACATGAAAACATACTCGGAGGCTCTAAATAAAAATCTGCAAAACCAACAGAGACCTCCAAAGCAAACATCCAAGCAACCTCTACCCCCCCCCCAACACAAACCATTAAACACATACTTCACAAAACCAGTGTGCCACGCAATCACAGCCCTTAAGGCAAAATAACATACCCAACATACTAGTAATAGGTGACACTATAGTAAGGTACACTGATGTCCCACTCACTAGGTTGAATAAGGAGAAGGTTACTGTTAGCTGCCTGTCGGGTGCCAGGATCCGCCACATAACACAAGCACTCGGGTCACTCCAGAACAAGTACAAATATGACAGTCATTGTCCATGTTGGTGTGAATAACCTGAGCCGTACCTCCCTGGACTACATGGAGAGACATGGAAGAGCTCTCTGATCACGCAGCCCAGGCCGGTATGACCCTGAATAGCATCCTACCCTCACCAACAATGATACCACGGTATAAAGAAAAAATTATCAATTTCACCAACTGGCTAAGTTTCTGGTGTCATTTAAAGGGGATCCAGTGTCTGTCCGCCTGGGATGACATGCTCGACAAGCCACGCTGCTTCGCTAGAGACGGCTTGCACCAGTCACCCTTAGGCTTTTGAATACTGGCCAAGGCTCTTGCCACCTCCACAGTACCTTTTTTAGGCAAGGCTCAAAAGACCAACCCACCGCCGTAAATAGCACAAGTAACAAAAAACTGAGGGTAATGCTACTCAATGCCAAAAGTCTAAACCTCAAAATGCACGCACTCGAGGCACTCCTCAGTATGGAGAAAATCTATATATGTGCAGTAACAGAAACCTGGTTTAAGGCTCCAGAGAGCACCCCAACTCATACCATACATTTCGGCCACAGAACCCAAACCGAAATAAAAGGCGGGGGCATATCCATATTCATCAAGGATACCCACACCTCCAGGTTAGTGGCACAGCACGATGCTTCAGAGATCATTCACGTGCAACTAACAATGGGAAAAACTGCAATTCAAATTGTAGCTTGCTACAGATCACACATGTCCCAGGACCCCCATTCCGCATTTCTGGAAACACTGGGAAACAAAGGTCCTACCAAACGCCCTAATATTGGTCGATTTCAATTACCCAAACATTAACTTGGAGAACTACTCAAGTACTATCCCCCTTGCCCAACTTTTCCTAGAATTTATAAACTCAAACACCCTGGTTCAACTGGTCAACACTCCCACCAGAGGTGACAACATATTGGACCTGGTCATCACTAACATGGGTGACCGGTGTTCCACACCAGGGGTCAACCCCCTCGCTGGTTAAATCTGAAAATAAACAAATCACTTTGGATATCCATATTCTGCCTTCACCCCCAGACAAGAAAAAGTACAGTTTTGTACCTACCATAAATGTAGATGTCCGAACTGGATAGCATCTGCAGTCATAACAAGTGGGTTGTCCTGTCGTCAGGCAGCCCTGCAGTCGGCCGGATTCCAAAGTCCGGGTCCGGCTTCGGCTGATGTCGCACTCCTCCCGACGTCATCTCTGTTGGTCTTCGGGTATAAAAGCATCAGCCAACGCCATTTTCCTCAGTGTTTCTTGCCCCAGATGCCAGTAGCCCTCTTGCAGGCTAAAATTTGGATAGATGCCAATGTTTCCAAATAGATAGAGGTAAACACAACAATAAGCATGTATGTACATATATACAAACAAATACACCATAAAGACTCCCCAACAGCTAGCTATTAGGAGGGTAAACACCCTAGGAGTACCACAGAGGGAAGGAGGGAGGTAATCCTGACTGCAGATGCTATCCAGTTCGGACATCTACATTTATGGTAGGTACAAAACTGTACTATGTCCTTCATGGATGCATCTGCAGTCATAACAAGTGGGTAGAATACCATAGCCAACTAGGCGAGGAGGATAAAAGTAGATTATGGTGTGTTTAGGATCCCTTGCAGTACAGCAGTGGCAAACCCTGCTCGGGATCTGGAATATAGAGGCAAATTATAATGCTTGGCAAATGTATGCACGGAGGTCCAAGTAGCCACCTCAATAATGTCTTTGGTTGCCACTCCTCGTATGAAGGCTGTGGTAGTGGCTGTTGCCCTTGTAGAATGAGGTCTTATGTTCTGTGGAATTGGTTTTCCATGGAAGGAGTAACAGAATCGTATGCAATTTCCTATCCATTTGGAGATTGTCTGTTTGGAAATAGCTTTTCCTTCCCTTCCTGTTGCATAGGCTACAAAAAGTTGGTCAGTCTTTCTGCTATTTTTTGTTCTGTCCAAGTAGTAGCGTAGCTGTCTATGCACATCCAAGGTATGCAGTATTCTTTCCCCTCTGTTTTGTGGGTTGGGAAAGAAGGTAGGTAGGTGGATTGCCTGGTTTAAAGACACTCTGGATACCACCTTGGGCATGAATGTAGGATTAGTCCTCATGGATACTCTATCTTGGTGGAAGATTAGGAAGGGTTGCATTGCCATTAAGGCCTGTAGTTCTGAAACTCTCCTTGCTGAAGTAATTGCCAGTAGGAAAGCAGTTTTCCATGACAGGTGTTGTAGGTCTGCTGTTGCTGCTGGTTCAAAGGGTGATAGTGTTAACTTTTCTAGCACAAAGTTTAAATCCCAAGCTGGTAATGGTGGTTTCCTTGGAGGTTTTACATTCTTGATTCCTCTGAGGAACTGCCTGAGCAAAGGGTGCGAAAAAACAGGTGGATCAAAGCTGTATTCTGCTGAAATAGCTGATGCATGTATCTTGATGGAGGAGTAGGACAGGCCTGAATGAAGAAGTTCGGCCAGATACTCCAGAATGTTAGGTATATCTATGTTTGCCACATCTTTTCCTCTTTCCGTACTCCAAATGACAAACCTTTTCCATTTTCCAGCATAGTTCCTTCTTGTTGAAGGTCTGCGTGCTTCAAGAATAATGTCTTTAACTCTTTGGGAAAGATCTGAATTAGCTGCTGCTATGTGATGTTCCATGCAGTCAGTTGCAACGTTTTTAGGTTTGGATGTATGATGCTGTAGTTGTTCTGAGTTAACATCAAAGGCATCAGGGGTATTGGCCACATATTGTTCCGAGACATGCTCCTCAGTAGTGGGTACCAGTGCTGTCTTGGCCAGTTTGGAGCTATCAGGATTATCCTTGGACGTTCTTCCTTGATTTTTAGTAGTACCTTGTGTATCAAGGAAGAGGTGGGAATGCATATGCTGTTAGGCCTTTCCAGTTGAAGGAGAGAGTCCACTTTCCATGCTAGTGGGTGGAATGTCCTTGTGCAGAATTTTCTGAGCTGGTGATTGAGAGGTGATGCGAATAGGTCTATCTGTGGCATTCCCCATTTCTTTGAGATGGTCTTGAAGATGTCCGGGTGCAGCTTCCATTCGTGGGCATCAAAGTGGTTCTGCTTAATATGTCTGCTAGAGTATTGTCTTTCCCCGGTACAAATATTGCCTGTAACTGGATGTTGTAGCTGAGTGCCAGGGTCCACAGCTCCAAGGTCATTCTGCATAGGGGGTATGAATGAGTGCCTCCCTGTTTGTTGATGTACCACATGACTGTGGTGTTGTCTGTCCTTATCATCAACTGGCCCTCTTTGAGAAATGGTTTGAACTTTTGGATTGCCAGTTTTACTGCCAGCATTTCTTTTAGATTGATGTGCAGGTGAAGTTGATCCTGTGTCCACAATCCTTGCACGCGTTTGTCCAGCATGTGGGCCCCCCCATCCTAGGTCTGAAGCGTCTGTTGTGATGGTCTGGCTTGCTTGACATCTGCGAAAGGGTAGGCCTGGGTTTGACTGGCATGCCTGAGCCCACCATAGGAACTCCTGTTTTAAGCATGGAATTAGTGGGATTTCTGTTTCTAGACTGTGTCTGTGTTGGGACCATAAATTCTTTAGGTACCACTGTAGTTTCCTCATATGTAGTCTGGCAAATGGAACCAAGATTATGCATGATGCCATGAAGCCCAAGGCCTGCAGTACTTTTCTTGCTGTTAACTTGTTCAGTTTTGTTAGTGCCAAGAAGTAAAGAGGAAGTTCTTTTGTTTTTCTGTAGTCAGGAATGCCATTTGTTTTACTGTGTCCAATTCGCCCAAGAATGTCCTTGTTTGGGATGGTATCAGCCTTGACTTTTGTAAATTGACTGTGTATCCCAGTGCTTGTAGCAAGTAAATGACCCTTTGTAAATCTGTTGTCAGCTTGCTTTTGTTGTCCCCTTGTAGCAGGCAGTCGTCCAGGTATGGGTAAATTTGAATTCCTGTAGTCTGCAATGGGCGATTACTGATGCCAGGCATTTTGTGAATACTCTGGGCGCAGTAGATAAGCCAAAGGGCAATGCTGAGAATTGATAGTGCTCTGATCCTGCAAGAAATCTGAGGTATCTTCTGCAGATTGGTCGAATGGGGACGTGCAGGTATGCCTCCTTGAGATCTAGAGTTACCAGCCAAGACTCCTTGCCCAGCATGGGAAGAAGTTGCTGTAGGGTCAGCATTTTGAATTTTGGGACAATGATGTATGTATTTAAGGTGGACAGGTCGAGAATTGGTCTCCACCTGTTTTCCTTTCTTGGGACTAGGAATAGTCTGGAATAGAACCCCTTTCCTTGCTCTGCTGTTGGCACTCTTTCCACAGCTCTCATGTTTGCTAACTCCATTATCTGGCGTAGAGCCTCTGTTTTTTGATTTGGAGGTAGATTTGGCATTCCTCTTTTGACTGGTAAAGTGTGGAAGTGGAACCGGTAACCTTGATCTATGGTTTGTAAAATCCACTTGTCTTTTGTTATGTAGTGCCAGTTCTTTGAAAATAAGGTTAACTTTCCGCCTAGAGGAGCTGCTATTTGTTCCCTGGTAGGCGGATGTAGGGTTAAGTCACTGTGGTTGTGCTGATGTAGTGGCAGTGGCTGTGTCTGTGCCTCTGTTGTTACCTTGCCACTGTCGTCCTCTATAGGCACCTCCTCTGGATTGGTTTCTGCCTCTGGAACGTCTATTCCTGCCTCTTTGAAATTTTGTGGAGTCAGGAAAGGACCAATTTTTGGCAGGCCAGTTCCTGCTAAACCTTGGGGTTGAACCTGCAAGAAATCTTTAACAGTTTGAACAGATTTTGCCTTTTCTTCCATTTTCTTCATAACCTGCTGGGCAGGTGTACCAAACAAACTTGTCTTGTCCATAGGAGCATCCAGCAACTTAGCTTTAACATGATCCGGTAAAGCTTGTTCCTTTAGCCATGCATGCCTTCTTATCACTGTGCCAGTCATGGCTGATCTAAATGAAGCCTCCAGTGCATCATAGCCACATTTTAAGGAATGGTTGCTAACCTGTTGTATGTTATTTACCATCTCTAATACATATTTCTTATCAAGAAATTCATCAGTGGTTAGTTTTTTAGTTAACTGATCCAGCATAAACTCTTGGTATTGTATCATGTGAAACTGACAGTTTAAAGCTCTAGCTGAGAGAGTAGCTGAAGTGTAGACCTTTTTACCCCATCTGGCTAATGACCTTGCTTCCCTTTCAGAAGGAATAGGGTTTTAGCTATGGTCGCTGACTACTGCCTTGGGACCCTGGGATATAGTTTCTGGGTCTGCAAGTGGGGCCTTGTAAAGGTGGTGATGAGTATCTGGCACCCTGTAAAATCTGTCTGGTTTGGCAGGGGCTGGGGTAAAGAATCTAGAGCGGAGCAAACATCATTGAAAGCATCATCCACCACAGAGAGAACAGGAGGTATAGCTAAGGGCCTGTGCTGTGGGAGGTGCAGAAAGGTCCTAAGTCTTTTCTGGAGTCTGAAAAATCCTGTTGCTGCCATTGGAACTGTTCTCGCATGGCATGCAGGGTTTCCCCAAAGGAGAATTCTTCTGGTGGGGAAGCAGCTGGAATGGATTCTTCAGCATCAAAATGTTGAAAATTGAAGAAGGAGCCTCTGGCTGGTCAGTTATGTCTGATTCATCAGCAGAATCATCAGAAGACACTGGCTCAGGGGCTCTGCCCTAGGTCTCTTCTCTGGGGCTGAGAAGCCCTGTCTGGGTGAGATTGAGATCCTCTAATTAAAGAAATTAAATCTTCTGCCAAAGTAAGCATTTGAGAACTAGAAGAGGGCCTGGATGTGGGGGGTCTAACAGGCACTGTTTTAGTAGTCTTGGCTGCTTTAGCCCTGGCGAAGGCCTTAATGGACATGGCTGCTGGAGGCCTAGCAGCACCACGTGCTGGGGTAGAGACATCCAAGGGGATGGTGTCTGATAAGTCAACCACCGTAGTGGGTAAAATTTCTGAGGTCGATTCAAGAGTTGTAGCAGGGGCCTCAGTTGTAGTAATAGGTTCAGCTGTACTTTGATCAGTTTTCTCGGTTTCGGCCGAAACAGAGACACTCGCGGTTTGCTTAACCATGGTTTCGGCCGAAACCGCGGACCGCGAGTGTCGGTCTTTTTCTTTGCGTTTTTTGGTAGATTGGGTAGTCGGAGGATCCGACGGCATAATGTACGCAAAATCAGAACCGAAAAACTGTTCTGCAAACTCCGACCGACGCCTAAGCGTTCGTCGGTTGAAAGAAGCACAGGCCGAACAGGCTGCTACGTCGTGGGCTGGGCCTAAACAAGGCAGACAGTAAGAGTGGAAATCTTTATGAGGTATTTGTTTCCCACAGGTTAAACAATTGTTAACTTTTTCTGACATCGGCTGAGGCAAGAAAGAGTCCCCAACTGGGTACTTAGCTTTAGAAGTCTTCGAAGTAGTATTCGGTAGAAGTAATCTCTGGATCCGACCGACCGGCACTTGCGAACAGCTTCTGCTTCGGGCGCCACGCGGCAAGAAAGACTGAGGAAAATGGCGTCGGCTGATGCTTTTATACCCGAAGACCAACAGAGATGACGTCGGGAGGAGTGCGACATCAGCCGAAGCCGGACCCGGACTTTGGAATCCGGCCGACTGCAGGGCTGCCTGACGACAGGACAACCCACTTGTTATGACTGCAGATGCATCCATGAAGGACATCCATAGTGAAAAACTTTTCAAAAGCAAACCTCACGTTACTTAAGACCGAGGTGGAAAGTTTCAAAGCCCCCATGCTGAAGGATAACACTGTCCAAGCTGCAAAATCCTTTACCAATGCATTCTATGGGCAGCTACAAAAATGCATGGGTCATGCCATCCCAAGCAAAACTAAGACTCACTCCTCCAAGAAAAGTAAACCAGTCTGGTGGACTCCTGTCATAAACAAGCTATACAACAGAAGGAGGAAATAAGAAGTTATGTACCTACCATAACGTTCCATGTTAGTTGTCTTCTCTCGCCTTCTTTCTTGCTTGATGGGTTCGGAGCCGATCCCTCGGCTCCGACTCGGCACTTGCTAAGCTCGAGAGTCACTTTTACCAGCTCGAGGCAGCCCCATATCCCATGATGCAAGGCGGTAAGTACCCAGATCTCGTTTGATGACAAAGGGCAAAAACACCAAGCATAAAAAACTTCCCAAAGGAAGAAAGAAAACTAACAGATGGAAGAAGGACCAGGTCTGAATGGTCTTCAGCATAACAGTTTCTTATAACAAGGTCTGTCCAGGCCAGGGGAAGGAGGGTCGCAAGAAAGAAGGCGAGAAGACAACTAACATGGAACGTTATGGTAGGTACATAACTTCTTAATGTTAAGTTGTCAATCTCGCCTTCATTCTTGCTTGATGGGACCGCGTCCCTAGCACCTCTATCCTGGGTGGCTCAATGGAACAAACTCTTGAGGACTGTAGAGCCAAAACTGGCTCTGTCCCTGGAGGCCAAGTCCAATTTGTAATGGGAAACAAAAGTGTGAGGAGTGGCCCAAGTGGCCGCTGCACAAATAGTGTCTAAAGGAAGTCTAGCTTGAAAAGCTGTAGAAGTAGCTACGCTCCTAGTTGAATGTACTTTAGGTTTTGAGCACAGCTGTTTTCCCGAGCAGATAAATTTCAGAGATGACCAAAGAAAGCCATCTAGACAAAGTCACTTTAGAAACAGGATGGCCTTTTTTATTATCCGCATAGGAAACAAAAAGTTGATCAGATTTTCTAAATTTTTTTGTTCTGTCCAAATAATATCTAAGTTGACGGTGGACATCAAGATAATGTAGCTTTTGTTCAGCTCTATCTGAATAGTTAGGGAAAAATACAGGGAGATCAATGGATTGATTCAAATTGTTCTTTGAAGCGACCTTAGGGTTAGTTCTCAAAGATACTCTGTCTTTGTGAAAAACCAAATAGGGGGGTCGAACCGAAAGAGCATGAAGTTCAGACACCCTCCTGGCCGATGTAATAGCCACTAGGAATAAAGTTTTCCAAGAAAGATATTTCAGGGAACAAGAAGCAGCTGGCTCAAAGGGGAAGAATCAAAGATGTCAGCACTAAATTTAGATCCCACTGAGGAGGAGGATTCCTGATTGGAGGCTTTAGTAGGAAAATTCCTTTCAAGAAGGCCCTGCAGAGCCTATGGGACATAATATTATGATCTGCTATCCCGACATGAAAATTGGAAATAGCAGCCAATTGAACTCTGACTGTGGAAGAAGAGGAGCCTGCATGAAAAATCTCTGCTAAGAAGTCCAGGACTGCCTGAACAGGGGCAGTAAAAGGATCAATATTCTGGGCCTTAGCCCAATAAGAGAAACGTTTCCATTTGCTTGTATAAATCCTCCTGGTAGAGGATTTTAGTGAAGCTACTATGATGTCTCTAACTGGGTTAGAGATTAAAGGAAGCCTGGCTAAGGAAGGAAGTGGAGCAACCATGCTGTGAGGTTGAGAGAAGGGATTGACCGGTGCAGCTGACCCGATTGGTGAATCAGAAGATCTGGCACTGGGTCCAGATGCCACGGCTGCACCAAAAGGTGATGATGGAGGAACGGGAACCAAACTTGTCGAGGCCAGTAAGGGGCAATGAGAATCAATTTGGCTCTCAAAACGGTAGCTTTCTGGATCACCTGAGGGATCAGAGGAAATGGAGGAAGGCATAAAGAAGTCCCTGGGGCCAATCCTGGGTCAGAGCGTCTCTGGGGATGGCCTGATAGAGGAAGAGGCTGAAGAAGTCTGGACATTTGCTGTTTTGGGGAGTAGCAAAAGATCGCAACATGGACGACCCCATTCCAGAAAAATCTCTTCCGCTATAGATTGCTTGAGAGACCACTCGTGAGGCATGAGAATAGCTCTGCTCAATCTGTCCGCTACAATGTTGGTTTTCCCAGGGATATGCGTTGCTACCAGAAACCGATGAGAGGAGATCGCCCATTGCCATAGTCTGAGCGCTTCTCGACACAAGGGGTAGGACTTGGTTCCGCCCTGTTTGTTGATATACCAAACTACAGACATGTTGTCTGTGTGGACTGCAATTGTCCCTACGGGAAGAAAGTCGTTGAGGGCTTGCAACGTTAAAAGCACTGCTCTCATCTCCAGGACATTTATGTGCAGATGGTACTCTAACGGCTGCCACGTCCCATGAACCATCCTGCCCTGATAATGACCCCCCCCACCCGATCAGGGAGGCATCCGTGGTGACAGTGGCTATCGGGGATGGGGGTACAAAGTACCTGCCTTGGTGAACCTGAGGAGATGTGATCCACCAAGCAAGATGCTCTTTGCATGTCTGTGTCACCAGAATCTGGTGACTCATTGGAAGTTGCTGGTATGACCATTGTGTGAACAGCATCCACTGAAGAAGGTGCATGTAGAATCGAGCCAGGGGAAGAAGAGTAATGGCCGCAGCCATGAGACCTAATACCTTTAGAACCATTCTGGCCTGTACTTTCTTGTTGGCCAGAATGATCCTGACATGACTCTGAATGTCTGAAACTCTTTGATCTGTAAGGGTAGCTGACATCCGAACAGTGTTTAAGTTTGCGCCTATGAAGGTAATAGACTGGCAGGGCAATAAGGATGACTTTTCAAGTTGATTGAGATGCCCAAATGAGAACAAAGGTTTATTGTGTAATCCCTGGCTTGTATAAGCTGATGCCTGGTGGTGGCTGACAGGAGCCAGTCGTCGAGATCGGAAACACCTGGAATCCTTGGCGTCTCAGGTGAGCCGTGACCACTGCCATGCATTTGGTGAACACTCTGGGGCTGTAGTGAGACCAAAGGGCAGGGCTCTGAACTGAAAATGACTGGACCCCAGCCGAAGCGGAGAAATCTCCTGGAGCGTCTGTGAATTTTGATGTGATAGTACGCATCCTGAAGATCTATTGAGCACATCCAGTTGTCCTTCTGTAAGAAGGGCAGAATTGACTGAAGAGTGACCATTCGAATCTTGTCTTCCTGACAGACTTGTTGAGTCTGCTGAGATCCAATATTGGTCTCCAGTCTCCCGTCTTTTGGGGACCAAAAGAACCTTGAGTAGATTCCGGCTCTGAATGGTCTATTGTAATTGGCTGAATGGCTCTTTTTTGCAGTAGTTTTGAGATTTCTAACTCTGCAATTTCCCTTAGACCGGGTGGTACATCTGGAAGGGAATTTGAGGGGAAGGGACTTTCCTCGAAAGGAATTATGTAACCCTTGGATATGATCGACTGTACCCATCTGTCTTGAGTGAGGGAATGCCAGGCTTCTGGGTACAGTGATAATCTTCCCCCGACTGCCTCCAAGGAGGGACAGCCGGGCAACATCTCAGGGATGCTGAAAGGGCTTGTCAGAGAGAGGCTCTCTGTTTCCCTGGTTTTTCGGACCCCCTCTGCCCTTGTTACCCCCTCTGCCTCTAGGGGTAAACTGACCACGTGAATCCGGCGTGACTCCTTGGGATTTACGGAACCACATTTTCCCACCTTTCTGTCCTTTGGGATAAGGTCTAGAAGGGGTGGAAAAACGGACTCCAACAGCAGAAAGAGTCTTGCCGTCCTGTTCGCACCTGGTCAAGGTTTCCTTCACCTGAGGGCCAAACAAAGCTGACCCATCAAAGGGAGAATTTGTGAAGGACGCCTTAAAGGGATCCGCAAAATCACATAGCCGCATCCAGGCTTGGCGTCTAAGAGCCACACCTGTACCTGCGGCTCTACTCGCTCCATCCGCAGCATAAGATATTAGCCGCATGGAGGAGTTTGCAATGGAATTGAGGGTTCCTAGCTGCGAAACAATTTTTTCTTGAGCCCCTGCAGCTGTAGGATCCTGAACTACTTCACCCAGCTCCTTAAGGATATCCCCCTCTGGAGTCTGGTGAAGTGACATAGGTAATTCAGCGAACGCATAGCAAAGGTCGCTGAGGAAAACATCCGCTTACCGTACCTATCCATGGTCCTAGAGTCCTTATTAGGAGGATGGGCGGCACGGAAGGATCTGCAAGTTCCTTTTTGGTGGCCGCAGCCACCACCATGGCATCAGCGGGGACACCCTTAGTGAGGAATTGCTTGTCACACGGGGCAGTGATAAATTTTGAAGGCCTCCTAGGGACTGGCTCTACAGAGTCAGGAGCTGCCCACGCCTTCGTGCAATAACCTGCATAAGGGGTCGAAGGCGGAGACACCCAGGAGGTGGAGGGCCGAGATCCAAACGCCTCTAGGTACACTGACTCATCCTCAGAGGGATTGTTGGTGGGCCAGTTTCCCCTCTGTTTAAGGAGTTCTAGGATGTCTGAGAAGGAGACATCCTCAGAGAGGATCTAGGGGATCCCTCTGACTCATCAAAGTCAGTATCCAGTGACAGACTCGGGAGTCTACATGTTTCCTCTTACAAGTCCTCTTCCTAGGAGGATCTCCCGAAACATCAGGAGAATCCTCGGAAGAGGGAAATTCCCAATGGGGAAACCTGAGGCGGAGGATCTCTGGGTCCTGTAGCAAGAGAAGTGGCAGAGATGTCAACAGGTACTATAGAGGGAGGAGCTACGGGAACAGACTGCTGACTGATACCAGTGGCCAGCACACTCTTCATCACCTCGAATGCTCCCCTCCCAGGCAGGTCCGAGAACCCGTTCCGAAGAGCTAGGAACTCCAGGGACCACCGAAAGGGAAGTCTCAGAGGCAGATGTCGGAGCCGAGCTCACCAAGGCCGAGGCTCCAAGGGAGCGGGTTCGGACAAGGGTCCAATGCCACTCACCCCTCGGAGGAGACCATGGAAGCCCGACCACCAAATCCCTCTAAGGAAGGTCTCAAGAGGAGATAAGAGTAGAGGCTGAAGGAACAGAAGGGGTATCCGTCCTCCAGCCGTAGCAGTAACCATTCGAAGACTCCAACTCCAAGCTCTGGGGTAGAGTTGAAGGAGGAACTGTAACGGGTGTGGACCAACAGTCGTCTGTTGAGATGGACTATGTAACATTTGGGCCAGTACCTGTGACTTAAGTAATCTACTGACCACTCTCTAGGTCATGATCTGACAGTCTGGATGACCTTGAAGATCGGCTCCGATGGCTCCGTTCCGAAAGAAGAGGTGAAGCCGGAGCCGAAGTATCGGCTCCAAGGAAGGAGACCTCGACCTCTTCCTGGAATGAGCCATCGGAACCGATACTATAGATCCTGTCGGAGCGAAGACTTGTCGGAGCCGACAGGAAGCCTCGATATCGGCTCCAGCGAGCCGATACAGCCACCAAAGTAACGTGTCGAGCCGATCGGGCCGACACCGATGCCTGTGCCACATGGTGGTCGGAACCGATCGGAGCCGACACGAAGTGGTCGATGCAGATTCGGCACCGATAGCCATCGGTGCCGGCTGTTAAGCCAGAATCGGCTCCAGCGGCCGATCTCGACTCGAACGAGTCGGAGCTGCCGCAGGCTTAGACACAGAAGCCTGGGCCTTGGAAGATTTAGCTGATTTTGATGGAGCCGACTTAGCCGGAGAGCCCTCCGGCTTAAGAAGGCCCCTAAGTATCAGCTTGTTTCTTTCCTGCAGGACTCTCTGGCTGAAGGAATGACAAATAGCACAGGAGTCCTGCAGGTGAAGAGGCCCCAGGCAATACAGGCAAGAAGTGTGACCGTCTGTCAGAGACATCTTCTGACAGCACGAGTCACACTTCTTAAAACCTGAGACCCTCTCCTTTGACATGGTGCTACAAAACACACACACACACCAGTCAAATTTAAATTAAAGAAAATACCAAAAAGGTATTCCTAAAAATAAACACACACACACCCTAACAGGGAGGGGATGGGATGGGTAAAGTTTGACTAAAAAAAAAATTAACAGAGACAGGGATTTTCTGTCAGGAAATCTAAAAAATTAACTTATAATTAACAATAAAAGGTTTTTTTTACAAAAAGGGGCTTAATATCAATAAAGTGAATTACTTACCAGGAGCTGGTAAAAGGAGGACCTCATAAGCGAAGCGGCAAACGAGATCTGGGTACTTACCGCCTTGCATCATGGGATATGGGGCTGCCTCGAGCTGGTAAAAGTGACTCTCGAGCTTAGCAAGTGCCGAGTCGGAGCCGAGGGATCGGCTCCGAACCCATCAAGCAAGAATGAAGGCGAGATTGACAACTTAACATCTAGTACAGAAAAGAGTAAAATCCCAAGGGAAGACATCCCTGATCAGTATCAGCAAGAAAAGTAAAGTTTTGTACCTACCATAAATGTAGATGTTAGAGTGTATACACCGCTGCAGTCATTACAGTTGGGTTATCCTGCCGTCAGGCGGTTCCCCAGTCGGCCTGAGTTCCAAAGTCTCGATCTGGTGTCGGTTGCGGTCGCCTCCTCCCTGACATCAGTGTGACAGGGGTATATAAGATGCAGCAGATGCCATTTTCTTCAGTTTTTCTTGCCCCAGATGTCAGGTGCCCCCAAAAAGGTAGGCTATTTCAATTGCTAATAAAACATACATAAGAAAAGCAATCAACAACTTTCAGATACCAGCAAATACTGCCCCATAGGTAGTAGAGGGTAGAAGACATAGGTATGTAGCAGCAAGTAAGAGGGGATGGAGGGTGGGTAACCTGGACTGCAGCAGTGTATACACTCGAACATCTACATTTATGGTAGGTACAAAACTGTACTATGTTCATAGTGTTACACTGCTGCAGTCATTACACTTGGGTAGAATCCCAAAGCTGAGGTAGGGTGGCTGGTACTATAAGGCATTAGGGGTGGCTTTAAGGCCCTGCAGCACTGCAGTGGCGAAGCCAGCTCTGGATTTAGGGTATAGAGGCAGATGGTAGTGCTTGGTGAAGGTATGTACAGAACTCCAAGTTGCTGCTTCCAAAATGTCCTTGGTAGGTACTCTCTCTGAGGTAGGCAGTTGGAGTGGTGGAGTGAGACCTAATGCTGTTAGGTACAGGTTTTCCATGCTGTGTATAGCAGAAAAGTACAGTTTTGTACCTACCATAAATGTAGATGTCCGATAGGAATGCATCTGCAGTCCTTACAAATGGGTTGTCCTGTCGTCAGGCAGCCCTTCGGTCGGCCGGATTCCAAAGTCTGGGTCTGGCCTCGGCTGGTGTCGCACTTCACCCGACGTCACTGCGGCAGTTATTCGGGTATAAAGGCATCAGCCAATGCCATTTTCCTCAGTGTTTCTTGCCCCAGATGCCAGGAGCCCTCTAAGAAGGCTAAATTTGGATAAATGCAAATGGTTCCAAATAGTAGAAACAAACAAAAATAAGCATGTATGTACATGTATACAAACAAATACACCATAATAGATTCCCCCAGCTAGCTACAAGATGGGCAAATACCCTAGGAGTACCACAGAGGGGAAGGAGGGTGGGTAATCCTGACTGCAGATGCATTCCTATCGGACATCTACATTTATGGTAGGTACAAAACTGTACTATGTCCTTCAAGGATGCATCTGCAGTCCTTACAAATGGGTAGAATACCATAGCCCAACTGGGGAGGAGGAGAAATTAGTTTATGGTGTAGTTAAGATCCCTTGCAAAACAGCAGTGGCAAAACCTGCTCGGGATCTGGAGTATAAAGGTAAATTATAATGCTTGGCAAATGTATGCACGGAGCTCCAAGTAGCAGCCTCTAAAATGTCTTTGGTAGCCACTCCTCGTAAGAAAGCTGTGGTAGTGGCTGTAGCCCTTGTAGAGTGAGGCTTGATGTTTTCTGGAGTTTTCTTCCCATGGTAGGAGTAACAAAATCTAATGCAATTTCCTATCCATTTAGAGATTGTCTGTTTTGAAATTGCTTTTCCTTCCATTCCTGTCGCATATGCTACCAGTAGCTGATCAGTCTTTCTATTGCTCTTGGTCCTGTCCAGGTAGTAACGTAATTGCCTATGTAAATCCAAGGTATGCAACAGTCTTTCTCCCCTGTTCTGTGGGTTGGGGAAGAATGTAGGTAGGTGGATAGCTTGATTTAAAGATACTCTGGAGACCACCTTTGGCATAAAAGTAGGATTAGTTCTCATGGATACTCTATCTTGATGGAAGATCAGGAAGGGTTGTACTGCCATTAATGCCTGTAGCTCAGATACCCTTCTTGCTGAAGTGATTGCAAGCAGGAAAGCAGTTTTCCATAAGTACTGTAATTCTGCTGTTGCTGCTGGCTCGAAAGGAGGGAGTGTCAACTTTTCTAACACGAAGTTCAAGTCCCATGCTGGCAATGGTGGCTTCCTAGGTGGTTTTACATTTTTAATTCCTCTCAGAAACTGCCTGAGCAGAGGATGTGAGAAGAGTGGAGGATCCAAGCTGTATTCTGCTGAGATAGCTGATGCATGAATCTTAATGGAAGAATAGGACAGGCCGTTGTGGAAGAGCTCTGCCAAGTATTCCAGGATGTTAGCTATGTTTACCAGTGACACATTCTCTCCTTTTGCAGTACTCCAAATGAGATATCTTTTCCATTTTGCTGAATAATTTCTTCTTGTTGAGGGTCTGCGAGCCTCCAAGATAATGTCTTTAACCCTTTGGGATAAATTTGGGTTATTTGGTCTTATGCAATGTTCCAGGCAGTCAGCTGCAGTGTTTTCAGGTTTGGATGCAGGGTGTTGTAGTTGTTCTGTGTTAACAGTAAGGGAACTAGAGGTAGAGTCCATATTTGTTCCCGAGACATGCTCCTCAGTAATGGGTACCAATGCTGCCTTGGCCAGTCTGGAGCTATCTGGATGATCCTTGGACGGTCCTCTTTGATTTTCAATAGCACCTTGTGCATCAAAGGAAGTGGTGGGAATGCATATGCCGCCAGGTTTTTCCAACTGAAAGATAGGGAGTCCACTTTCCAAGCAAGTGGGTGGTACGTCCTTGTGCAGAATTTCTGCAGTTGGTGATTGCGTGGGGATGCAAATAAGTCTATTTCTGGTAGCCCCCACTGCCTTGTAATGGTTTTGAAGATGTCTGGATGCAGCATCCATTCGTGGGCATCCGTGGCAGTTCTGCTTAGTATGTCTGCTAGAATGTTTTCTTTTCCTGGCACAAAAATTGCTTGTAACTGGATGTTGAAGCTCAGGGCCACATTCCAGAGGTCCATTGCCATCCGGCATAGAGGGTACGAATGTGCGCCTCCCTGCTTGTTGATGTACCACATAACTGTGGTGTTGTCTGTCCTTATCAACAGTGGGCCTTGAAGAAATGGTCTGAATGTCTGAATTGCCAGTTTTACTGCCAGCATTTCCTTTTGATTTATGTGCAGGTGCAGCTGGTCTTGAGTCCATAAGCCTTGTATGCACTTGTCCAGCATGTGCGCCCCCCAACCGAGGTCTGAGGCGTCCGTTGTGATTGCCTGGCTTTGTTGAGTGCTGTGGAAGGGCAGTCCTTTGTTTGATAGACAGGCCTGAGCCCACCAATGGAATTCTTGTTTCAGGCATGGGATTATTGGAATTTGGGTTTCTAGGCTGTGCTTGTGCTGAGACCATAAATTCCTTAGGTACCACTGTAACTTTCTCATATGCAGTCTGGCATGTGGAACCAATATTATGCAGGATGCCATGTAACCCAAGGCTTGCAGGACTTTTCTTGCTGTTAGCTGGTTCTGCTTTGTCAATGCCAAGAAGTAGAGAGGGAGTTGCTGCTGTTTTCTACTGTTAGGAATGCCATTTGTCTTGATGTGTCCAGTTCTGCACCCAAAAAGGTTATCCTTTGGGATGGTATCAGTCTTGACTTTTATATTGACTGTGTATCCCAGGGCTTGCAGTAGATGAAAGACCCTTTTTAGGTCTTCTGCTAGCTTGTTTTGTTGTCCGCTTGTAACAGGCAGTCGTCCAGGTAAGGGTAAATTTGAATTCCTGAAGCCTGCAATGAGCAATTACTGATGCCAGGCATTTCGTGAACACTCTGGGCGCAGTAGATAAGCCAAAGGGCAATGCTGAGAATTGATAATGCTCTGATCCTGCAAGAAATCTGAGGTATCTTCTGCAATTTGGTCGTATGGGGACGTGCAGGTATGCCTCCTTGAGATCTAGAGTTACCAGCCAAGACTCCTTGCCCAGCATGGGAAGAAGCTGCTGTAGGGTCAGCATTTTGAATTTTGGGACAATGAGGAATGTGTTTAAAGCGGACAGGTCGAGAATAGGTCTCCATTGGTTTTCTTTTCTTGGTACCAGGAAGAGTCTGGAGTAAAATCCCTGTCCTTGCTCCATAGGTGGTACCTTTTCTACAGCTCTCATGCTTAGTAAGTGAGTTATTTGTTTTAGAGCTTCTGCCTTTTGATTTGGAGGTAGGTTTGGCATTCCTCTCTTCCTTGGTAGAGTATGGAAGTGAAACCTGTAACCTTGGTCTATTGTCTGTAAAATCCACTCGTCTCCTGTGATGTAATGCCAGTTTATTGAAAATAAGGCTAGCTTCCTGCATAATAGTGCTTCTAGTTGTTCCCTGGTAGGCGGTGCCAGAACCAAGTCACTGTGATTGTCCTGTAGTAGTGGTGGTGGTGGCTGCATCTGTGGCTGTACCTCGCTGGTTGTTAGCCTGCCACTGACGTCCCCTGTAGGCACCTCTGGATTGACCTCTGCCTCTTGAGCGCCTATTCCTGCCTCTCTGAGCTCTGGAGGTGTCTGGAAAGGACCAATTTTTGGAGGGCCAATTCCTGCTAAACCTTGGAGGTTGGACCTGTAAGAAATCTTTCACTGTCTGGACAGATTTTGCCTTCTCTTCCATCTTCTTCAGCACCTGTTGTGCAGGAGAGCCAAACAAATTGATCTTGTCCATGGGAGCATCTAGTAGCTTTGATTTGACATGATCTGGTAAGGCCTGTTCTTTCAACCATGCATGTCTTCTGATCACTGTGCCAGTCATGGCTGATCTAAAGGAAGCTTCCAGTGCATCATAGCCACATTTTAAGGAATGATTACTGACCTGCTGAATGTTATGTACCATTTCCTGAACAGATTTTTTGTCTAATGGTTCATCTGAGGACAGCTTTTTAGTTAACTGGTCTAACATAAATTCTTGATACTAGATCATATGGAACTGACAGTTCAAGGCCCTAGCTGAAAGAGTAGCAGAAGTGTAAATTTTTTTACCCCATCTCTCTAAGGACCTGGATTCCCTTTCAGAGGGGAGGGGTTTTTTGGCAGAGGTAGCTGCTACGGCCTTAGGTCCCTGTGAGATAGTTTCGGGATCTGCAAAAGGAGCCTTATACAAATGATAATGTGTGTCCGGGACCCTGTAGTACCTATCGGGCTTAGCAGGGGCCGGAGGAAGAGAATCAGGAGCAGTACAAGCATCATTAAAAGCATCATCCACAACAGTAAGTACTGGAGGAATGGCTAAAGGCCTATGCTGTGGCAAATGCAGGAAGGTTCTAAGCCTTTTCCTAGTGTCTGAAAAATCCTGGCCCTGCCATTTTAATTGTTCCCTCATTTCATGCAAGGTTTCCCCAAAAGAAAATTCCTCAGGCGGAGAGGCAGAAGGAATGGACTCTTCTGCATCAGAGTCCTCATAAGGAGAAAAGGGGGCCTCTGGAGGGTTTGAATTATCTGATTCATCAGATGAGCCATCTGAAGAAACTGGCTCAGGGGGCTCTACTCTAGTCTGAGAGGCCCTGTCTGAATGTGGTTGGGATCCCCGGATCAAAGAAATGAGATCCTCTGCTAGACTAAGCATTTGTGAACTAGAACTGGGCCTGTGAGAGGGGGTCTTAGCAGGCACAGTTTTTGTAGTTTTTGCTGCTTTAGCCCTGGCAAAGGCCTTAATCGACATGGATGCAGGAGGCCTAGCAGCTCCACGTGCAGGGGTAGAAATATCCAAAGGGATAGTATCGGATAAATCCTGTGTACCTGCAAGAGCAGGTGGGATTTCAGTAGCAGATTCAGCCAAGCTGGATGAGGCCTCGGTAAGAGGCAAGCTTTCGGCCGAAGGAAGAACCGTGGACTCTGTTTCAGCCGAAACAGAGACACTCGCGGTTGGCTTAACCGCGGTTTCGGGCGAAACGCGGACCGCGAGTGTCGGTCCTTTTCCTTGCGTTTTAGAAATTTGCTGTCGGAGGATCCGACGGCATAATGTAAGCAAATTCTGAGCCGAAAAACTCTTCAGCAAATTCCGACCGACGTCTAAGCGTTCGTCGGTTGAAAGAAGCACAGGCTAGACAAGCTGCTACGTCGTGGTCTGGGCCTAAGCAAGGCAAACAGTAAGAGTGGAAATCTTTATGAGGTATTTGTTTCCCACAAGTTAAACAGTTATTCACTTTTTCTGACATCGGCTGAGGCAAGAAAGAGTCCCCAACGGGGTACTTAGCTTTTTAGAAGTCTTCGGTAGTAGTAGAAGTATTCGGTAGTAGTAATCTCTGGTTCTGACCGACCGGCACTTGCAAACAGCTTCTGCTTCGGGCGCCACGCAGCAAGAAAGACTGAGGAAAATGGCGTCGGCTGATGCCTTTATACCCGAATAACTGCCGAATAACCCGAATGGCTTTTCCCTGTGCTCCTGCAGCATATGCTACCAATAATTGCTCAGATTTTCAAAAAACTTTGGTTTTGCCCAAGTAGAAGCGTAAAGTACAGTTGTGTACACTTGCCATATACCATAAATGTAGATGTTGGAGTGTCTTCACTGTTGCAGTCATCACTGTAGGGTTCTTCCTGCCGGCAGGCAGCCCTCGGTCGGCCAGAATCCCAAAGTCTGGGTCCGGCATCGGCTGTTCAGTCATGCTCCCTGACGTCAGAACGTTAGGAGTACAAAGCTGCCAGCCGATGCCATGTTCTCCAGTTTTTCTTGCCCCAGATGTCAGGTGCCCAAAAGTGAAGGCCAATAGCAAAACAAAAATGTAACATACAACAAACCCCATACCCTGTAGCAAATACACCTCAGAAGAAGGGTGAAGTAGGAAATCACTCTAATAAAAGTATAAGAGGGGACAGGAGGGTGGGTAACCCAGACTGCAACAGTGAAGACAGTCAAACATCTACATTTATGGTAAGTGTACACAACTGTACTATGTTCATCCTGTTTCACTGTTGCAGTCATCACTGTAGGGTTGAATCCCAAAGCTGAGATAAAGGGTGGTGATTATAGAGTAGAAGGGGCAGCTAGAAGGCCCTGCAAGACTGCAGAAGCAAAGCCTGCCCTAGACTTAGAATAAAGAGGGAGATTATAGTGCTTAGAGAAAGTATGCACTGAACTCAAGTTGCAGCTTCGAAAATATCTTTGGTAGGTACTCCCCTGAGAAAGGCAGATGAAGTAGCAGCAGCTATGGTAGAGTGAGTCCTAATTTTTCCTGGGATTTGCTTTCCATGATGAGAGTAACAAAATCTGATTCCATGAGCAATACATTTAGAAATGGTCTGTTTTGAAATAGCTTTGCCTTGGGAATTTTCTGCATAGGAAACAAACAATTGCTCTGTTTTCCTAATATCCTTGGTTCTGTCCAGGTAAAAACGAAGCTGCCTGTGCACGTCCAAGGAATGCAAGATCCTTTCCCCCTTATTTTGTGGATTAGTGAGAAAGGTTGGCAGGTGAATAGTTTGGTTTAAAGCCACTTTAGAAACCACTTTAGGCATGAAGGTAGGATTAGTCCTTAAAGAGACCCTGTCTTGATGAAAAATAATATAAGGTTCCACAGCCATGAGAGCTTGTAACTCCAAGACTCTCCTGGCTGAAGTCAAAGTGAGTAGGATAGCTGTCTTCCATGATAAATACTTAATATCAGATGTGGCAGCAGGCTCAAAAGGAGACAGAGTAAGTTTTTCCAGAACATAGTTGAGGTCCCAGGCAGGAATGGGTGGTGTCCTTGGGGGCCTTAAATTATTTGCTCCTCTGAGATATTGTTTCAGAAGTGGATGTGAAAAGATTGGAGGATCTGTATTGTAATGTGCAGAGATAGCTGAGGCATGTATTTTTATGGAGGAAAAGGATAAACTCCTTATGTAACATGTCTGTCAGGTAATGTAAAATCAACTGAATGTTAGGAATGAGAGGATCCGAATTCTGAGCATGCATCCAGGTGCAAAATCTCTTCCATTTACCTTCATAAGCATTTCTAGTGCTAGGCCGTCTGGCTTCTAAGATGACATCCATGACCTGTTTGAGAATATTAGGATTAATCATAGGCCCTGAATACGCCAGGCTGCCAGGTTGAGAGTTTTGATATGAGAGTGCAGAACCTGGCCCTGGTGTTGGGACAAAAGATTTGGAATCTGAGGTAGAATCCAAGGAGGCTCCTGGGATAGATTCATCAGTGTTGAGTACCAAAATTGACGAGGCCAATTTGGGGCCAGTAAAATCATCTTGGGTTTGTCCTGCTTTATCTTTAATAACACCCGTGGAAGAAGAGGTAAAGGAGGAAAGGCGTACCCAGAGAGGTTCCTCCAACTGAAAGAGAGCATCCACTTTCCATGCTAGCTTGTGATATGTCCTTGTGCAAAAAATCTGTAACTGGTAGTTGAGGGGGAATGCAAATAGATCTATGTCCGGGCAGCCCCAGGCTTCTGTAATCATCTTGAATATTTGGGTGTCTAGCATCCACTCGTGTGGGTCTGACAAGTTCCTGCTCAGGCCGTCTGCCAGAATATTTTGCTTCCCTGGCAGGAACTGAGCTTGTAGGTCCACTTTGCAAGCTAGAGCTGTGTTCCATAGTCATGGCTAGTCTGCAAAGGGGGTAGGAGTGTGAACCCCCTTGCTTGTTTATGTACCACATAACTGTGGTGTTGTCTGTCCGTATCAGCAGTTGTCCTGGCTGTAGAAGATCCCTGAAAGCCAAGAGGGCATTCTGTACAGCTAACATTTTTTTTAAATTGATATGTAGGTGCTTCTGATCCTCTGTCCAAAAACCTTGCAGGCCTTTCCCCTGCAAGAGGGCTCCCCATGCGTAATCCGAGGTGTCCGTGGTTAACACTTGGTTGGCTGGAGGTAGACTGAAGGCTTTCCCTTTGTTTTGAAGACATGCCATGGCCCACTAATGGAATTCCTTTTGTAGGCAAGGCAAGACAGTAATCTGTGTGTCTAGACTGTGGCAATGCTGGGACCATACACTTTTTAGGTGCCATTGTATTTTTCTCATATGCAGTCTTGCATATGATATGAGAAGGATGCAGGAGGCCATATAACCCAAAAGCTGCAGGAATTTCCTTGCAGTTAGCCGAGACATTAACGCCAGGGTTTTGAAAGTTGAAGCCAGCTGAAGTTGTTTTTCAGATGTCAGGAATGCCATCTGGGTTGTTGTGTTTAGAAGAGCACCCAGAAAAAGTATCTGTTGTGTGGGAGTCAAATTTGACTTTATGTTCACAGTGAATCCCAGGTACTTGAGTAGATTTTGAACAAATTCCAGGTGCTGGAGTGAACATCCTTGCTGTCTGCTTGAATAAGGCAGTCGTTCAGATAAGGGTAAATTTGAATTTCCTTGAGCCTACAGTAAGCTACTACTGGTGCCAGGCACTTGGTGAAGACCATGGGCGCAGTAGACAAGCCAAAGGGCAGCGCAGAGAATTGGTAATGTTTCGAGCCGGCCTTGAACCTGAGATATTGTCTGCACTCCTGTCTGATGGGGATGTGTAGGTAAAGCCTCTTAAATCCAATGTCACCATCCATGCATTTTTGCTCAACACTGGCAGGAGCTGCTGCAGAGTAAGCATCTTGAACTTTGGTATCTCCAGAAAAGTATTTAATACCGACAGATCCAGGATGGGTCTCCAGGAATTTTGTTTTCTGGGAACTAGAAAGAGCCTCGAGTAAAAGCCTTGCCCCGTCTCTGATTGTGGAACCAGTTCTATGGCCCTCATAGCCATGAGGGATCCCACCTGGTTTAATGCCTCTGCCCATTGGTGTTTTGGTAGGTCGTTCTATGGCCCTCATAGCCATGAGGGATCCCACCTGGTTTAATGCCTCTGCTCATTGGTGTTTTGGTAGGTCTGGCCATCCGTTTGGTCTTGGCAAGGTATGAAAATGGAATTTGTAACCTCTTGAAACTACATCCAGAACCCACTTGTCTTGGGTTATGCAAGTCCAATTTTGGTGAAAAAGAGAGTTTTCCTCCTAGAGGGGCTTCCAGGAGAGAGGTTCCTGGAGCCATGCAGGGGGAGTCATTGAGCCTGTTTTCTGTAAGATTGAGGCCTGTCCTCTCCACCCCTGGGGGTGGAAGCACTCCACTGTCTAGGTCTGTAAGAGGTCTGTGCTTGGGCCCTCCCTCTGGAGCGCCTGTATCTACCCCTCTGAGGCCCGTCTGAGCTGGGAAAGGACCAATTTTTTGTTGGCCAATTTCTGCTAAATCTTGGGGACTGAACTTGTAAGAAATCCTTAACCATTTGCATAGATTTTGCCTTATCCTCCATTTTCTTTATCACCTCTTCAGCCTTAGAACCAAACAAAACATTATACTAAACAGGAGCATCCAGTAACTTTGCTTTCACTTGATCAGGCAAGTTTTGTTCCTTTAACCAAGCAAGTCTTCCAATGACTGTGCCAGTGGCAGCCGCCCTGCATGAAGCCTCCAAGGCATCAAAACCACAGTGTAAGCCATGCTTCCCTACCTGCTCAGTAGCATGTAGCAAATCGTGTAGTTCCTTATCTGCACAAGCTGAAATGGTACCTAGCTTTTGTTTCATAACAGACAGCAGAAATTGCTTATATTTTTGCATATGAAATTGTCAATTTAAAGCCCTAATGGATAAAGCAGCTGAAGTGTACACTTTTTTGCCCCATCTCTCCAAACCTCTGGAATCCTTATCTGACGGAATAGGGTTTTTAGCAGAGGCAGCCTTAACACCCTTAGGACCCCGAGAAATGGTTTCTGGATCAGCAACAGGATTTCTATAAAGAAACTGGTGGGAGTCAGGAACCCTGTAATATCGGTCAGGCTTTGCAGGAGCTAGAGGAAAGGAGTCAGGAGTTAAATTAGCCTCAGAAAAACATCATCCACAATATCCAAAATAGGAGGAATAGCCAGGAGTCTGTGTTGGGGAAGAAGAAGGAAATCCCCAAGCCTTCTCTTAGATTCAGAGTACTCCTGTCCTTCCCAGTGAAAATGTTCCTTCATGTCATGTAAAGTTTCCCCACAAGAAAAATCCTCAGGGGGAGAAGCTGAAGGAATGGATTCCTCAGCATCGGAATCCTCATAAGGAGGGAAAGTATATTCCTGTTCAGAGGAAGACACTGAAGAAATAGATGCCTGATCAGAGGAGTCATAATCCAATTCTTGCCTTGGTCTTTTGTCTGGAGGGGGATGTGAACCCCTAATCATAGTTAGTAAGTCCTCCGCCATTTTAAGCATTTGTTTCTGAGACTTGGGTCCCGGATCAGAAGTGGCCTGGGCTAGAGTCTTTGATTTAGAAGGAGTCTTCACCTTTGTCTGTCTTTATTTGAAGCTGTGTAGGCCTGAAAACCCCCTCGGAAGCCGGTACCTGCACAGCGGCTTCGGACCCATCCGAGGGAGCATTGTCCGAAGGTCCCGCAGCTGTAGTACTCAAAGGCCTAGTTGGCTCCTCGTGGGAGTCCGTTTCGGCAATCGGTTCTGTAATGGCCGACAGGGGCTGCGAAAGTGCCTCACTGACGACTGCCGAACCTGTAGCTGGCTCTACTTGTAAACCGTCGTCTGATTTGGACCTCGTAGGCCTGTCCTTATCCTTGCGTCGTTTGTGAACTCCGGTAGTCGGAAGCGAGTCCGACGACATATTGTAATTAAATCACCTGCCAAAGTAGTGAAAAGCAAAACTGTATCTCGGCTTAATAGTACGTTGGTTAAATCTAGCACAAAACCGACAACTAGCTACGTCGTGGTCAGGGCCTAAACAAGGAATACAGTAAGAGTGGAAATACTTATGAGGTATTTGCTTCCCACAAGAAATACAGCTATTAACTTTTTCTGACATCGGACTGGAGCAAGAAAAAAGTTTCCCCAACGGGGTACTTAGCTTTGAGAAGAAGAAGAAGAAGAAAGTCT
Organism: Protopterus annectens; assembly: GCF_019279795.1. Taxonomy (NCBI): domain Eukaryota; kingdom Metazoa; phylum Chordata; order Ceratodontiformes; family Protopteridae; genus Protopterus; species Protopterus annectens. Next base: position 926,753,772 of record NC_056746.1, read on the forward strand.
TCGGAATGAAGCACAAAAAATATCAGGAGTCAGCCGACCGGCACTTGCGAACTGCTTCCACTGCACGGCAAGAAAGACTGGAGAACATGGCGTTGGCTGGCAGCTTTGTACTCCTGGCACTCTGACGTCAGGGAGCATGACTGAACAGCCGACGCCGGACCCAGACTTTGGGATTCTGGCCGACCGAGGGCTGCCTGAAGGCAGGAAGAACCCTACAGTGATGACTGCAACAGTGAAATACGATGAACATCTGCCTGTGTATGTCCAAAGAATGTAGAAGTCTCTCCCCTTTATTCTGTGGATTTGGATAAAAAGTTGGCAAATGGATAGTTTGAGAGCCACACTTGATACCACCTTTGGCATAAAAGTAGGGTTAGTTCTTAAAGACACCATGTCTTGGTGGAAAATGATAAATGGTTCCACTGCCATTAGTGCCTGTAACTCTGAAACTCTTTGTGCTGATGTTATTGCCAGGAGTACAGCAGTTTTCCAAGAGATGGATTTTAAATCTGCTGTGTTTGCTGGCTCAAAAGGAGGTAAAGTTAATTTTTCCAACACGAAGTTGAGGTCCCAAGTTGCAGTAGGTGCTCTACGGGGCAGTCTTACGTTTTTAGCCCCTCTGAGGTACTGTTTTAGCAAAGGATTAGAGAAAATTGGTGGATCTGTGTTGTAATGAGCAGAGATGGCAGAGGCGTGGATCTTGATGGATGAAAAGGAGAGGCCTTTGTCCAGCATCTCAGTTAAATATTGTAGTATCTGAGGAATATTTGGGAGCCTGGTTCCAGGCACAGAATCTCTTCCATTTATCCGAATAGGCTTTTCTGGTACTAGGCCTTCTGGCCTCCAGAATGCCATCCATAACAGCTTTGGAGAGAGGCACTGTCTGCTTGACTAGGTAATCTTCCATGCAGCCAGGTTTAAAGTCTTTAGCTGGCTGTGAAGTATCTGATTGTTATGCTAAGTCAGCAGGTGTGGTATTTGAGGCAAAATCCAGGGTGGTTCTTGTGCTAAGTTCTTCAAGATTGGGTACCAGTGCTGGAGTGGCCAGTCTGGTGCAATCGGGATCATCTTTGGCTCTTCCTGCCTGGCTTTGATGAGTACCTTTGGAAGGAGAGGCAGTGGTGGGAAAGCATAAACTTGTAGGTTTTTCCAGCTGAATGAGAGAGCATCCACTTTCCATGCTTGTGGATGGAAAGTCCTTGTTCAGAATTTCTGTAGCTGGCAGTTCATTGGGGATGCAAACAGATCTATGTTCGGGCTCCACCATTTCTGTGTCATCATCCTGAATATTTGTGGATTCAACTCCCATTCGTGGGGATCCATGATGTTTCTGCTTAAGTCGTCTGCCAGTGTGTTTTTCTCTCCTGACAGGAATTGTGCTTGCAGATGAACCTGATAGTTTAGAGCTGTGTTCCACAAGGTCATGGCTCGTCTGCAGAGTGGATAAGAGTGAGTGCCCCCTTGCTTGTTTATGTACCACATAACTGTGTTGTCTGCCTTTAATAGTAGTTGTCCTGGATCTAGCAGGTCCTTGAAAACTATTAGGGCATTTTGTACAGCTAGCATCTCTTTTTGATTGATGTGAAGATGCTTTTGTTCTGCGGGCCACTTGCCCTGAATACATTTTCCTGCCATGTGTGCTCCCCAGGCGTAATCCGATGCATCTGTTGTCAGTGGTTGCCTGGCTGTGGGTTGAGTAAAATGCTGTCCCTTGTTGAGGTGACAAGCTTGAGCCCACCATCGAAACTCCTGTTGCAGGCAAGGAATTAGTGGTATAACGGTTTCCAAACTGACAGTGTTGAGACCAGACACTCTTTAGGTATCATTGTAGTTTCCTCATATGCAGCCTGGCATATGGAATTAGTAGTATGCAAGATGCCATGTAACCCAAGGCCTGCAGAATATTTCTTGCAGGGAGTTGGGTTCTTGTTGCCATCAATTGAAAATATTGAGTCAGATGTCCTTGCTTGTTTGCTGTGAGATAAGCCACTTGGGCAGTTGTATTCAAGCTGGCACCCAGGAATATTATCTCTTGTCAGGGCACCAGTTTTGATTTCTTTTCGTTTGCTGTGTACCCTAGGCAACTTAATGACTGTTTTACAAACGCCAGATGCTGTAGAAGAATGCCCTTGTTCTCCGCTTGAATCAGGCAGCCGTCCAGGTACAGATACATTTGAATTCCTTTTTGTCTGCAAAATGCAATTACTGGTGCCAGGCACTTTGGCTTATGTACTGCACCCAGGGTCTTCACAAAGGACAGTGCAGAGAATTGATAGTGCATTGAACCAGCTATGAATCTGAGGTATCTCCTGCAGTTTTGTCTGATAGGGACATGCAGGTATGCCTCCTTGAGGTCCAATGTTACGAGCCAAGCATTCTTGCCCAGCATGGGAAGAAGCTGCTGTAGTGTCAACATTTTGAATTTTGGAACATCCAGGTAAGTGTTTAGAGAAGAAAGATCCAGAATGGGCCTCCAGGCTTTGTCCTTTCTGGGAACCAGAAAGAGTCTTGAGTAAAATCCTTGTCCTTGCTCCTGTTGTGGTACCTTTTGAATAGCTCTCATGTCCATGAGTGCTGTAATTTGTTTTTGAGCCTCTGCCCATTGATTTGGTGGCAGGTTTGGCATTCCTTTTAACCTTGGCAGAGTGTGAAAGTGGAACCTGTAATCTTGAGATACAATGTTGAGAACCCATTTGTCTTTGGTGATCATATGCCAATTGCGATAGCAAAGTGCCAGTTTTCCTCCCAAGGGGGCTGCTTGGCAGCTGTAGTTGGAAGTCATTGGGGCTGTTTTTTATAAGGTTGTGGCCTGTCTTCCCCTTCTTTCTGGCCTGATGCACCCCACTGTCAAGGCCTGTAGGGACCTTGTGGTTGATCTCTGCCTCTTGGACGTCTGTATCTGCTCCTTTGGGGTCCGTCTGAAGCTGGAAAGGACCAATTCTTTGTTGGCCAATTTCCGCTAAATCAAGGAGGCAGAACCTGTAAGAAATCCTTCACCGTTTGCATAGATTTTGCCTTATCCTCCATTTTCTTTAATACCTCTTCTGCCTTAACTCCAAATAACACATCCTGCTGTAAAGGTGCATCCAATAGTTTTGCTTTAACATGATCTGGTAACGTATGTTCTTTTAACCAAGCATGTCTTCTAATGACAGAACCTGTAACAGCTGCTCTACAGGAGGCCTCTAAAGAATCAAAACCACATTGCAAAGTGTGTTTTCCCACTTGTTCAGCTGCATGCAATAAATCCTGCATTTCCTTTAAATTAGGAGGATCTGAATCTGGAAGCATTGTTTGTTTCAACTGAGACATCAGAAACTGCTGACATTTTAACATGTGAAACTGGCAATTTAAGGCCCTCATTGCTAAATTTGCAGGCGTATATATTTTCTTTCCCCATCTGTCCAATGCTCTGGAATCTCTGTCAGAGGGGACTGGATTCTTTGCTGATGAGGGCTTAACCCCTTTGGGTCCCTGAGAAATAGTTTCAGGATCGGCAACAGGGCTTTTATAAAGAAATTTGTGTGAGTCAGTGACTCTAGTATCTCTCAGGCTTAATTGGGGCTGGAGGTAAAGAATCAGGATTTAAGCTGGATTCAGTATAGACATCATCCACTCTATCCAACACTGGCGGAATAGCCAGGGGTCTGTGTTGAGGCAATACAAGGAAGTCTCTGAGCCTTTTCTTGGCTTCTGAGTAATCCTGGCCTTCCCAATGGAAATGCTACCTCATGGTATGTAAGGTTTCACCAAAGGAGTAGTCCTCAGGCAGAGAGGCTGATGGAATTGATTCCTCAGCATCAGAATCCTCATAAGAGGGTAAGGAGTAGCCTAGGTCTGAGGATGAATCTGAAGAGATGGATACCTGGTCGGATGAGTCCTAGTCTGCATCCAGTCTAGGACTTTTATCAGGAGGGGGATGGGAACCCCTGATCAGAGTGATTAGGTCTTCGGCCATTTTGAGCATTTGTTTCTTAGGCATGGAGGCCTGTCCTGGAGAATGCTGTATTTGTTTCTTTGGTTTTAAAACAGGTTTAGACTTAGCAGAAGATTTAATGCTTAACTGGGTAGGTCTGAAAACACCCTCTGAGGCTGCGGGTTGTTCAACTACTCCGGATCCCTCTGAAGGGGTAGTTTCGGTATTCTGAATAACTTGTGCGTCCGAAGGCCCAGTCATCTCCACGTGGGAGTCAGAGGCGGCCTGTGGTTCTACAGAAACGGTAGTCAGGGGCTGCGGCGGCACCTCACTGAAAACCAGAGAACTGGCGACTGGCCTAGAAGAGGCTTCGTCGTCAGTTTTGGGCCTCGGATGCCTATCCTTGTCTTTGCGCTTTTTACGTACTCTGGTCGTCGGAAGTTCCGACGGCATGGTATAATTGAATTTTCTGCCAAAATAATGTTGGGCAAAATCAAACAGACGTTTAATAGTGCGCTTATTAAACCTAGCACAAAACTGACAACCAGTGATGTGGTCTGGGCCTAGGCATGGGATACAATAAGAATGGAAATCCTTATGAGGTATTTGCTTCCCACAAGAAATACAGTTATTAACTTTTACTGACATCGGTCTGAGGCAAGAAAAAGTTTCCCCAACGAGGTACTTCGCTTTGTAGAAGACTTCGGTTCTGGATTCGGAATGAAAATCTCAGGAGTCGGCCGAACGGCACTTGTGAACTGCTTTTGCTTCGGGCACTGCGCGGCAAGAAAGACTGAAGAAAATGGCATCAGCTGCATCTTATATACCTCTGTCGCACTGATGTCAGGGAGGAGGCGACCGCAACCGACGCCGGACCAAGACTTTGGAACTCAGGCCGACTAGGGAACCGCCTGACGGCAGGATAACCCAAGTGTAATGACTGCAGTAGTGTAACACGATGAACATCTACGATCCCTCATAAAATCATCCAAGGCGAGCTTTGACAGAAAAATTGCCAAGGACTCCAAAGATAACCATAAGGCATTCTTTAGCTATGTCAAGAATCTAAGTGGCAATGCTCAGATCTGCTCGGAGTTAGTGCAGAATGGCACAAAATACACTGTACCGACCGATATCGCCAACATCCTGGCAGACAGGTTCAGCACAAACTTCACCCCTCTCTCACCCACAAAAGGGCCCATAACCAAACAAGAAGAATATAGAGTCCCTGAAATCACAGAAACTCAGGTTACCAAAGCCAAAAACACAGCATCAATGGGACCGGACGGTGTCCCAGGCTGCATCCTACATGAGCTCAAAGACGAACTAACCCTTCAACTAAACACACTGTTCAAACTCAGCCTCTCCACAGGCTACATACCCATAGAGTGGCGCACAGCAACGGTTATTACGCTCCACAAAGGTGGAGCCACAACACACCCCGGTAATTATTGCCCTACAAGCCTGACTAGCTTGGTCTGCAAGGCTATGGAGCACATCATCATTGAACTCATTAACAGAGACATTGGGAACCTCCAAACACTGGACCCTACCCAGTTCGTCTTTAAGGGCAGATCATGCCTCCTAAACCTGGTGGACTTCTTTGAGACAGTTACCAAGACTATAGACGAGGGAAAGGTGGTACACACAGCCTACCTAGACTTCGCTAAGGCCTTCGACATCATTCCCCATTCTGGTATTATAGACAAGCTCACCAACCTGAACATAAACCCCTACGTCACAAGATGGGTTGCCAACTGGCTCACAGACAGAATCCACATGGTGAGAGTTGCGGGAGCTAGGTCAGACTCTAAACCAGTTAGAAGTGACGTTCCCCAGGGCTCAGTCCTAGAACCCCTCCTGTTCGGCATATACTTCTCAGAGGTACAGGCAAGCACAGGACGACTATGGATGACCAAGTTTGCAGACTACTGCAAACTAGGAGCTATAACTGACTCTCCAGCTGACAGACATCCTCCAATAGGGTCTCACTGAGACGGATACCTGGTGTCAAAATCATGGCTTCGAGCTAAATGCCAAAAAGTGCATAGTCATCCCCTTTGGAAAAACAAAGTGCCCACAATCTACCACATAGATGGTAGTCCCCTATATACGGAAGATGTAATAAGGGATCTGGGGACCCAAGTAGATAGTGATCTCACCTTTGATCATCGCATTGCCAAAGTGGTTAGAAAATCCTTCTACGTGGCCCACCTAATCACAAAGGTCATTGTGCCCCTCTACTCATCAGAGCCATCATAGAGTACAATGCCCCATCAAACAAAGTGCCCACAATCTACCACATAGATGGTAATCCCCTATATACGGAAGATGTAATAAGGGATCTGGGGACCCAAGTAGATAGTGATCTCACCTTTGATCATCGCATTGCCAAAGTGGTTAGAAAATCCTTCTACGTGGCCCACCTAATCACAAAGGTCATTGTGTCCCTCTACTCATCACTCATCAGAGCCATCATAGAGTACAATGCCCCATTTGGGATGTACCTTACAAGACACCTGCAACAGCTAGAAATACCACAGAAGTATCTCACCAAGAGGATCACTGGCCTCAAACAGATGCCCTATGCAGCTCGACTGAAGAAACTCCAGTTGTACTCAGTTGCATACCGCCTACTCAGAGGTGATCTTTGCCTGACATACAAGGCCATGTCAAACCCAGAATTGATGGACACGCTCCACCTAAAGAAAACCTTATCCCCTCAAGCCACATGCTCTAGAGATCTAAACCTCACCACAACAATAAACAGGACGTGCTGGAGGGATAGATTCCTGTCCCAGGGACTACCCATGCTTTGGAACAAGACCCCAATCTACATTACGCAGAGCTCCTCGCTAACGCTCTTCAAAAGTAACCCCGACGAGTGGATGGGAAACCAAGTTTACCTTGGGGATCACTTCAGTGGCTCTGCTGGACAAAGGCACAGGGAACTAATCTAACGGGGCGGCGAAAGCCAACACATTCTGGCTAGGCTTATAAATGCTTTTGGGCAGATAGCCTAGTACCAACCTATGAACCTATAAGGTTCAACTGACCTTTCAAAAAGGTTTGTATCAACTTGTCCACGACTTGTTAATAATCACAGTAGGCACTGTAGACCTAAAAGGAGCCATTAAGAACAGCTTGCCAGGTCAGTGCATGGGTTTCTGACTTCTTAAACCTTGAAAGGGGAAGACAAAACCCGAGGAGAACTCCTGACAGCATAGCTGTGCAAGCAGCGACAACCCACATGTCAGGAATAGTGCAACAGTGATTTCAGTCAGGACATATGGAATAAGAAGTAAAGGGGGGAGTGGAGCCGACCAGACTCTGGTGCCACAGATTAAAGAAAAAGTGCCTGGGATGTTAAAATGTGGTGACCTGAGCAACTCTGTCACCAGAGCAGGCCGATGTGGTCATGGGTCCTAATACGGCATCAACGCCACATCCAAAATGGCAGCTGAGGGCCGTAGGGCAATATTTCCTATAGTTAAACATATGGTTATTTACTGCTGAAGTAACACCAGTAAATATACAGCTATCTGGATGCGCTTGTTTTTGCCATTCATTCCACAGGTACATTTTGCATTTTTCTTTCAGGCTGATGCACATATTAATCGCATAACTAATGCAGTCAGATGAAATGTAATGACATGAAAACCAAAGTAACACTCTCCTTAAAAAAAAAAACAAAAAAAAAAACACTTTAAAGTATTTTCAAATCTGCAAAAAGTTTGTATTTAAAAAAGTGACTGTTTTATTTGTGTGCGCACGCAGAGGCATAAAATTGGATGGCCTTATAAAAGAAGTGAAGGCTAAGAGTGGATAAAGTGTACACACCTCTTTTAAGTGTTAAAACTACACCTATCCCTCCTAGTACTTGTAATAATGGAGTGGAGAATCTCGTGGTAAGTCCTAGTATGCAGAATAGTGAGGTTAAAGATGTTATGTTGAGTTTTATTACCACCTATACTACGCATAGTTATTTCATGTATTGGAATATTACAGAAAAATTGGGAATTATTCAAAACAAACCCAAACATATATACTAAAGTAGGCGATTGTCCCAGGGTGACATTTAGAAGAAGGAAGAATTTAAAGACCCTCTTGGAACAATGTACCTCAACAGTTCGCTGTAATGGTATGAACAAGTGTGAAAGCTGTAATTATTCTAAAATTTGTGGAGGTTACTAATAATTTTAACATTAATGGTATACAATATAAACTTAAAGACAAATTTAATTGTAATTCTAGTTTTGTTGTGTACTTGTTTTTTATATAGGAAAAACGGAGCGGAGGCTCCGTGACAGAATTTATGAGCATCAATATGCAATGAATAAACTTAAATTAGAAATATGCTTGGCTAGGGCATTCTCTATTAAAAAAGATCATGACTTTAGGTTTATTATTATCGACCAAGTCAAGTACGATAGTAGGGGTGGTCCTAGACCCCTAAAACTAGAAGAGCTTGAATTAACTTGGCAAGTTAGGCTGAATGCCTATAATCCTCTTGGTTTAAACGACACTTGTTCTGTCAGCAGTATACTAAAACTAAAAAGCTTAAAAAGAGGTGAAATGTTGCCTATTTAAATGTTTAGTTGGGAACTGTCATCTGTATAGTTATGTTACCAATAGTTAGTAAGCGTAAAGTGTTAAAATCTTTGCGTCATGATTATAGACTAGTGAATTGTTGCTTCTAACTTTTATATGTAGTTGCCACTTTAAAATCATGGTGCTTTTAAGTTATCAAAGCAAATGAGTTGTAATTGGTTAGTATTAACCAGTTGTTTTTATACAAGGAAGAGTTTCTTCAGTTTGAACTTGTTTCTGATGAAGTTTGCCGGTCAGGCTAACGAAAAGTACTTAAAACAGTTCTATTTTATTAAACTTGTGGACTTTACGATAGTTTGCCGTGCCATTGTTTTCCTTTTATTCAGTTTGACTGCCGTTTTGTGTTACTAATATACAAAAAAACCTGAGTTTAAGAAAAAGGCTACCTTTCCATGCTACAATTGTACATGCTGCACTAGTATTAATCAGTGTCCGGAATTTATGCACCCCAAGAGTAGTAGGACATATACTTTCCATTGTAACATCTGAAATTGTATATCTTGCTAAGTGTAAGAAATGTCCAAGTTTTTATGTGGGAAAATCAGTCAGGCGACGGACAGATAGAATTTTGGAACATAGGTCTGAGATTCGTAGGAATGTACTCACTAACTCATTGGCCTGTCACATTTCTGTTATGGGTTCTACTCATGAATTTCCTTTTAGGGTCGCATCAATTACATATCCAGGTATTAGACGTGGAGATCATGTCAATAATGTAGACAGGAAGGAATATGAATGGATAATGAGACTTGAAGCAAGCAGAGATCCAGGTCTGAATAAACAAGTTACTTTAAAACCTGTTTTAAAGAATAAGTAAAAGAAAATTAAGAAAAAATGAGAATGGGATGTTCTTCCCATTTCATATAATGTAGTTTCTATACCTTTAAGAACTGGGTGTTCACTTTGACTAATTAATGGCTGTGTTGTATGTTATCAGTATAAATATTGGTTCTAATTTTTATTTTGTGCAAGACACTGAGGAAGGATACTTTACTATCCAAAAGCTTTGTCAATTTTATTGCTATTGTTTCACTACTTTTGTTTTTAATAAATTAGTCTGGCGTGACGGTTTGGAGAGAATATTTTTTCTTCTGTGGGAGGCAAAGAGGTCGACTTTTGGGGTGCCCCATTTCTGAGTTATTAGAGCGAAGGTTCTTCTGTTAAGAATCACTCATGTGGGTCCAGAATATTTCTGCTTAAGTGGTCCGCCAGAGAGTTGAGAGAACCCGGTAGGAATTGTGCTAACAGGTGGAGTTGCATGGCAGAGGCTGTGTGCCAATGGGTCATGGCCAGCCTGCATAGAGGATAGGACTGAGTCCCTCCCTGCTTGCTGATGTACCACATCACAGTTGTGTTGTCCGTTTTGATCAGGAGAGCTCCTGGGGACAACAGAAAGGGCTCGAAGGCTATCAAGGCATGCTGGATAGCGATCATCTCTTTTTGGTTGATATGCAGATGGATCTGCTGTGGACTCCATTGGCCCTGTATGCATCTGCCGTCCAGGTTTGCACTCCAGGCATAATCTGATAAGTCTGTGGTGAGGGTCTGGGCAGCCTGGGGTGGTGAGAAAGGTAGTCCTTTGTTGAGGGAGCATGCTGTTGCCCACCAAAGAAAATCTTTTCTGAGGCAAGGTATTATAGGTATAAGAGTCTCCAGGTCTTGAGAGTGTTGACACCAAAGGCTTTTTAGATACCACTGAAGATTCCTCATATGCACTCTGGCATATGGAATGAGTAGAATGCAAGATGTTGTGAACTCCAGAGCTTGCAGGATTTTCCTTACAGATAGCTGGGGTCTGGTGGTTAGCTGAGAGAAGTAGGCTGTCAGGAAGGTTTGCTTTTGTGGTGTAAGGAATGCCATCTGGGATGCTGTGTCCAGGCTTGCTCCCAGGAATATAAAATCCTTTGGGTGGGTACCTCTTTGGATTTCTTTTCGTTGATTGTGTACCCCAGGGAGGTTAGTAGGGACTTTACAAAAGGCCAGGTGCTTGATCAGCTTTTCCTGGCTGTCTGCCTGAATTAGGCAGTCATCTAAGTATGGGTAAATCTGGGTATTCCTTTGTCTGCAAAATGCAATGGCCGGAATCAGACATTTTGTGAAAACTCTGGGAGCAGTAGATAAGCCAAAGGGAAGCACAGAGAAAGTACAGTTGTGTACACTTACCATAAATGTAGATGTTATAGAGTGCATTCACTGTTGCACTCATCACATTTGGGTTATCCCTGCCAGGGTAGCCCTCAGTCGGCCCGAATACCAGAGGCTTAGTATTTCAGTGGTTGCTGTCACTTCAGGACTGATGTCAGGTCGTCAGTAATATAAAGTAAGGCAACCGACACCATTACATCAGTTTTTCATAGATTGGTACTAGGCTATCGGCCTTAGGGCCTATACAAGCCTAGCCATAACAATTCCCTGGCTACTTCTTCCCAGAATATTTATTTCCCTGGTCCCCAGTTTAGCAGGGCGACTGACGTGATCCCCAAGGTGAATTTCCTATCTCCCATCCAATCATCAATGTTCCTTTTGAAAAGGGCCAAAGAGGCACTCAGCTTGACATGTATGGGCAGTCTATTCTAGAGTATGGGGAGTCTCTGGATCAGGAACCTATCCCTCCAGCATGTTTTATTCATTGTGATGACCAGGTTTAGATCTCTGGAGCATGTGACTCTGAGGGATTGGGATTTAAGTGTAGCATGCCCAACAGCTCTGGGTTTGACATGGCCTTGTATGTTAAGCAGAGATCGCCTTCGAGTACGCAATATGCGACAGAGTATAGCTGGAGTGTTTTTAGAGGGTCAGCATAGGGCATCTACTTTAGGCCTGCAATTCTTTTAGTGAGGTACTTCTGTGGCCTTTCCAGTTGTTGCAGATGTCTTGTGAGGTACATACCAAATGGGGCATTGTACTCTATAATGGGTCTAATGAGGGATGACTACAGTGGGACAATGACCTCCTTTTTTTTTGGATGAAAAGCCCTTAGTTATGAGGTGTGCCACATAGAATGATTTCCTGACTGTTGTCGCAATGCGGTTATCAAATGTGAGACCACTGTCCACCTGTGTCCCTAAGTCCGTTATCACACTTCTGGTGTTTAGTGTACTGCCACTTACGTGGTAATTCATGGATACATGAATTTTTTCCCAAAGGGGATAACTATACATTTCTTGGCATTTAGCTTGAGCCCATGGCTCTGGCACCAAGCATCTGTTTCTGTAAGGCCCTTTGTAGAATAATCACATAATTTGGGGGTTCAATAATGGCTCCCAGTTTGCAGTCATCTGCGAACTTTGTTAGACAGAGTCCCTTAGTGCTGGCCTGTACTTCAGAGAATTAGATGCCAAACAAGAGCAGTCCCAGGACTGAACCCTGAGATACTCCACTTGCCTGGAGCTGGACTTTGAGTCGGCTACTTTTACAGTGTGGGTTCTGTCAGTAAGCCAGTTGGCAACCCAGAGTGATGTAGGGATTAATGCCCAGCTTTGTAAGTTTATCTACGATTCCAAAGTGGGGATGGTGTTGAAGGCTTGGCGAGGTCCAGATAGGCTGTGTGGACTGCCTTACCCTCATCCACAGCTCTGGAAACTGATTCGAAGAAGTCAGTCAGATTGAGGAGACAAGATCAGCCCTTTACGAAACCAAACTGGGTGGGATCCAGTGTTTGAAGGTTGTCAATGTCTTTGTTTATAAGTTCCATGATAATGTGTTCCATGGCTTTGCAGATCAGGCTTGTCAGACTGATGGGACAATAGTTCCTGGGATCCAAGGTGGATCCCCCCTCGTGGAGTGGGATAACTGTAGCTGTGCACCACTCAGTGGGCACGAAGCCGGAGGTGAGGCGATGATTAAACATGACACTTCGGTGAGGTGCCAGTTCATTTTGTAGTTCATGTAGTACACAGCCCTGGATGTCGTCTGGTCCCATGGATGCTGTATTCTTAGCTTTGGAGAATGCATTTTTTGTTTTACCTGTGTGGCCATGATTACAGGAATTTGGCAATCTTTTGGCACTGAGATGGGACCTTTAGGGGATGACGGGGGGGGGGTGAAGTTGGCACTGAACTGATCTGCCAGGATATTGGCAATATCCTTGGGATGAGTATATTTAATGCCATTCTGTTGTAGCTCAGAGCAGATCTGAGCATTGGTATTTAGACACTTGACATAACTATAGAATGCCTTGTGGCTGTCCTTGGAATCTTTGGCAATTTTATTTTCGTAACTAGCTTTGGAGGATTTTATGAGGGATCTCAAGCTTCTTACTGAGCCTGGTAAGGAGTATTTTGCATCCTGGGATTTTTCTTTTTTATGCAACAGTTTCTTCCTTCTGTTGTATACTTTGTTTATGGCAGGAGACCATCAGATTGGCTTCCTTTTTTGGAGGAGAGCGTCCTGGTTCTATTTGGAATGGCACGATACATGCACGAGTTGATGTGCTCGTACAGTGCTTTAGTGTAGGATTCAGCAGTCGAACTTTCAGTTCCCTTCTGCATGGGTGTCATGAAGTTTGTCACTTCTTACGTGAGTAGCATGAAGTTGGCTTTGGAGAAGCTTTTTATGGAGGTTTCCCTACTGGGGGGTGGGGGTGGGATGTTGACGTCAAGGGTGATTAGCTTATGGTCAGACCTGACCAACAAGGGGGTGACCACTGGTGTGGAGCATCGATCTCCCATGTTGTTAATGACCAGGTCAAAGATATTTGAGCCCCTGGTGGGACTAGGGATTACTTGATCCAGGGCATTGGAATTTATGAATTGCAAGAACAATTGGGCAAACATGTTGGTACCAGAGTAGTTTTCCCAATTAATGGCAGGGTAGTTGAAATCACCCAGTAATAAAGAGTGTTTGGTTGTATCAATATTTTCCAGTATGTCTAGAAAGGTGTAGTGAGAAATTTGGGGCATGGTGGGGGATCTTTAGCAAGCTACAATTTGGATTGTAGCCTTACCTAGTGTGAGTTGCACCTGTAGAATTTCAGATACATTGTGTTGGGCAACTAGCATGGAGGTGTGAATATTGACACTCCTCCACCTTTAGTGCTTCGGTCCTGGTTTGGTGGCCAAAAAGTGTGTTAAGAGTTGTAGCCTGATATTGCAGTGGTGCTCTCTGGAGCCTTGAACCAGGTCTTGGTTACTGCACAGATATCGATGTTCTCCTTTTTAGGAGTGACTCGAGAGAGTGCATTTTGAGGTTTAGACTGAGCACTGGATAGCATTACCTTCAGATTTTGCATGCTTATATCTGTTACGCTGGTGGTTTTGTCCTTTGAGCCTTGCCTAAAAAAGGTACTATAGGGGCGGCAAGAGCCTTGGCCAGTAACCTGAATCCCAGGGGCAACAGGTGCAGACCATCTGTGGCAAAGCATTGCGGTCTGTCGATAATGCCTTCTCAGGCAGACAGATACTGGATCATCTTTGAATGACACCAGAAAAGTACAGTTGTGTACACTTAGCATAAATGTAGATGACAGAGTGTATTCACTGTTGCAGTCATTACATTTGGGTAATCTGATGGCAGATTGCCCTCAGTCAGCCTGAATAACAAAGTCTTGGGTCATGCATCAGTTGCTGTCTCCTCTTCCATGATGTCAGGTCATCAGGGGTATAAAACATGCAGCCAACGCCATTTTAATCAGTTTTTCTTGCCCCAGATGTCAGGTGCCCCCCAAATGGGGAGCAAAAAAAAAAAAAAAAATTTTATTTATATATATATATATATATATATATATATATAAAAATATAAATATCTATATATATATATATATATATATATATATATATATATATATATATATATAAATACATATAAATGCACCTTAGAAACATAACATTTACCTTCAACTAAAAGCAAATACACCACAAAGGCTTTTGAGTACAGTGAAGGAAAGAAACGGTAAAGAATGGAGGATGGCGGGTGGGTAACCCAGACTGCAACAGTGAATACACTCAAACATCTACATTTATGGTAAGTGTACACAACTGTACTATGTTCTTCGTGTTTCACTGTTGCAGTCATTACATTTGGGTAGAATCCCAAAGCTATGGATGGGAGGATGGAACTAAACAGCATTAGGAGCAGTTATAAGGCCCTGCAAGAGTGCAGTGGCAAAGCCTGCCCTGGATTTAGAGAAGAGAGGTAAATTATAATGCTTTGTGAACGTATGAACAGAGCTCCAAGTAGCAGCTTCTAGAATGTCTCTGGTTGGGACCCCTCTGAGAAAAGCTGGTGAAGTAGAGGCAGCCCTGGTGGAACGGGATCCGATTCCCTTGGGCACAGGTTTACCATGGTGTAAATAGCAGAAACGAATGCAGTGGCTTATCCATTTGGAAATAGTCTGCTTTGATATAGCCTTCCCCTCTGATCCTGCTGCAAATGCTACCAGTAGTTGCTCAGACTTTATTAGAGATTTTGTCCTGTTTAAGTAGAATCTTAGTTGTCTGTGTACATCCAATGAATACAGAATCCGCTCCCCCTTGTTCTGCGGATTTGGGAAAAATGTTGACAGGTGAATGGTCTGGTTAAGAGTCCCACTGGATACCACCTTAGGCATAAAAGAAAGATTGGTCCTGAGGGCCATCCTGCCTGTGTAAAATATGATGAAAGGCTCCACTGCCGTGAGAGCCTGTAGTTCTGAGACCCTTCTTGCTGAAATGACTGCCAAAAGAAAAACAGTCTTCCAAGACAGAAAGTTTATATCCGCAGTAGCTGCTGGTTCAAAAGGAGGCAGGGTGAATTTTTCCAGCACAAATTGGAGGTACCAGGCAGGAGTTGGTGCTCTCCTGGGAGGTCTTAAGTTTTTGGCCCCTCTGAGATACTGTTTAAGCAGTGAATGAGAAAAGAGGGGAGGTTCTGTGTTGTAATGAGCCGATATGGCAGAGGCATGGATTTTCATTGAAGAAAAAGAGATAGGCCCTTGTCAAGCATCTCAGTTAAGTATTGTAAAATCTGAGGAATATTGGGCTTTGCTGTGTCTATTCCTTGTGCTTGGTTCCAAGCACAGAATCTCTTCCATTTATCAGCATAAGATTTTCTAGTACTGGGCCTTCTGGCTTCCAAAATGACATCCATCACAGATTTACTGAGAGATGTGGTTTGAATAATTAATTAGTTGACTAGCCATGCTGCAAGATTCAGAGTTTGGAGCAGAGTGTGCAGAATTTGATAGTTCTGCTGAGACAGTAGATGAGGTGTTTGAGGCAAGCACCACAGAGGAAGGTGCGACATATTCCTTAGAAGCGGGTACCAGTGCTGGCGATGCCAGTCCGGAGCAATTAGGATAATTTTTGTTTTTTCCTGTCTGACTTTTAGTAAGACCTTGGAGAGTAGAGACAGAGGGGGAAAGGCATAGACTGATAGAAATGGGGGAGCCCAGACATAGATCTGTTTGCCTCTCCCCAAAACTGTATTAACATGCTGAAGATTTGTGGATCTAGTTTCCATTCATGCGGGTCCATAAGATTTCTGATTAGGTCGTCTGCCAGAGTATTTTGCTTTCCTGGCAGGAACTGAGCTTGAAGATGTATTCGCCAAGTCAAGGTTGTGTTCCACAGGGCCATGGTTAGTCTGCAAAGAGGGTAGGAATGTGTACCCCCCTGCTTATGTACCACATAACTGTGGTGTTGTCTGTCTTTATCAGTAATTGCCCTGGATGAAGTAAGTCCTTGAAGGCTGTCAGAGCATTCTGAAAAGCTAGCATTTCTTTCTGGTTGATATGCAGATGCAGTTGGTTTGGGCTCCATTTGCCCTGAATGCATCTCCCTACCAGGTGGGCCCCCCAAGCATAGTCTGAGGAGTCTGTAGTTAGGGTTTGGGTGGCAGGGGGTAGAGTGAATGACAGTCCCTTGTTTTGGTGACATGTCTCTGCCCACCAAAGAAAGTCCCGTTGTAGGCAGGGAATGAGGAATCATTGTTTCCAGGCTGTGACAATGTTGACTCCATAAACTTTTTAGGTATCATTGAAGTTTCCTCATATGCAGTCTCGCATATGGAATTAGTAGAATGCAGGATGCCATGAACCCCAAGGCCTGCAGAATTTGTCTTGCAGATAACTGGGTTTTTGTTGCCATTTGTTTGAAATATGTTGTCAATTGCCTTTGTTTGGCTGGCGTGAGGTAAGCAATCCGGGCAGTTGTATTCAAGCTTGCACCCAGGAATGTAATTATTTGAGAGGGTTCCAGTTGTGATTTCTTTTCGTTTATGGTGTACCCTAGGCATGCTAGAAGCCTTTTTACAAATGCCAGATGCTGAAGTAGAGTGTCCTTGTCCTCTGCTTGAATAAGACAATCGTCCAGACAAGGATAAATTTGAATGTTTCTTTGTCTACAGAATGCAATTACTGGTGCCAGGCACTTTGTAAAGACCCTGGGAACAGCAGATAAGCCAAAGGGCAGTGCAGAGAATTGGTAATGCAAAAAACCTGCTTTGAAGCGGAGGTATCTTCTGCATGATTCCCTTATTGGGATATGCAGGTATGCCTCTTAAGTCTAGAGTTACTAACCAAGCATTCTTCCCTAGCATAGGCAGTAGCTGTTGTAAAGTCAGCATTTTGAAATGTCCAGGAACTTATTTAGAATCGATAAGTCCAGTACTGGATGCCATAAAGTGTCTTTTCTGGGTACCAGGAAAAGTCTTCAATAAAATCCTTGTCCTTTTTCCTTTTCTGGTACCGGTTGAATAGCCCCCATATCCATGAGGGACATGACTTGTTTCTGGGCCTCTGCCCACTGGTTTTGTGGCAGATTAGGCCATCCGTTTGGAAGTGGCAAAGTATGGAAATGAAATCTGTACACTTGGGATACTATGTTTAATACCCATTTGTCCTGGGTAATTAACTGCCAGTTTTGAGCATGAAGTGCCCCAAAGGGGCTGCCAAAAGACAAATGCTTGGAGATGGTAGAGGAAAGTCATCGAGACAGCTTACTGTAGGGTTGTCCTTTGTTTCCTCCAGATTTGGAGGTGGAGTCACCCCATTGCTTTGACCTGTAAGTACCCTGTGATTGATATCTGGAGCCTTTTGAGAGCCTGGGTTTTCCCTGAGTGGCTCTGTTGGACACAGGAAAGGACCAATTTTTAGTGGGGGAGTGTCTACTGAACCTGGGTGGCTGCACTTGCAAGAAATTAAAACCTCTTCTGCCTTATTACCAAAACAGAGTATCATGCTGCAAAGGGGCATCCAACAATTTGGCTTTAACATGATCAGGCAGATTTTGCTCCTTGAGCCAGGCATGCCTTTCAATCACAGATCCAGTAATAGCGGCCAAGAAATCAAAACCACATTGCAAACTACGCCTTCCAACCTGCTCTGCTGAATGCAATAAATCCTGTAACTATTTTCTACACAATCAGAAATCAACATCATTTTCTGTTTAAGTAAGCCCATAACATGCTGTTGATATTTAAGCATATGAAACTTGACAGTTTAAAGCCTTGATTGCCAAGGTTGCAGACGTATAAACCTTCTTACCCAATCTATCCAGCGACCTGGAATATGTATCAGAAGGGGTAGGATTTTTGGCTGTAGAAGCCTCAACACCCTTGGGACCCTGAGAAACAGTCTCGGGATCTGCAGCAAGACTTTTGAAAAGAAATTTGTGGGAGTCAGGAACCCTGTAATATCTGTCAGGCTTACTAGGAGCTGGAGGCAGGGAATCAGGAGCCATGCTTGATTCCGAGAACACATCAACAAAATGTCTAATACAGGAGGCATTACCAAAGGTCTATGCTTAGGAAGAAGGAATTCCCTAAGCCTCTTTTTTTTTGATTCAGAGAAGTCCTGACTCTCCCAGTGAAAATGTTCCCTTAAAGTATGCAAAGCCTCTCCAAAAGAGTAAACCTCAGGAGGAGATGCAGATGGGATGGATTCCTCTGCATCAGAATCCTCATAGGGTGGAACAGAAAACTGCTTATCAGAAGAGGAATCAGAAGAAATGGAAACCTGATATGAAGATTCATAATCAGTGCCTTGCCTAGGCCTCATAAGCAGGGGGTGGTTGGGTCTTAGCAGGGGGTGGCTGGGAACCCCTGATCAAGGTAATTAAATCCTCAGCAATTTTGATCATCTGTTTTTTAGGCATAGGTGCCTGAGCACGTGGCTCATGCATCAGTTTTTTAGACATAGAAGTTGTTTTTGACCTTGTTTATGTTGCTGGCGTCTGTTTAATATAAAAATGTTGAGGCCTGAAAACACCCTCAGAAGCCAGTGCCTGCTCAGTGGCTCCAGACCAATCTAACGGAGAGACCAGCTTAAAAATATAAACCCCTATGTCACTAGATGGATTGCAAACTGGCTCAAGGATAGAACCCACATGGTTAGAATTGCTGGAGTCATGTCAGACTCCAAACCAGTTACAAGTGGTGTCCCACAAGGCTCAGTCCTGGGACCTCTCTTGTTCGGTATATATTTCTCGGAGGTACAGGCCAACACGGAAGGACTGTGGCTGACCAAGTTCGCAGATGACTGCAAACTGGGCGCCATAATCGACTCTCCAGCCAACACAAGCATCCTCCAAAAGGGCCTCATAGAAACAGACAACTGGTGCCAGAGCCATGGCCTCAAGCTAAATGCCAAAAAGTGTATAGTCATCCCCTTTGGCAAAAACAAAGTGCCCACAAATTACCACATAGGTGGCAATCCATTAAGTACAGAAGTAGTAATTAGGGACCTGGGGACCCAAGTTGATAACAATCGCTCATTTGACAACCACGTGGCCAAAGTGGTTAGAAAAACATTTTATATAGCCCACCTAATCATGAAGGGATTCACATCAGGGGAGGTCATCGTGCCTCTTTACTCATCCCTCATCATGCCCATAATAGAGTACAATGCCACTTTTGGGATGCACCTTACCAGACACCTGCAGCAACTGGAAAGACCCCAAAAGTACCTCACCAAGAGGATCAAAGGGCTCAAACAGATGCCATATGCTGCCCGGTTAAAGAAACTCCAGCTCTACTCAGTGGCATACCGCCTGTTCAGAGGCGATCTGTGCCTGACGTATAAAGCCATGTCCAACCCGGAATTAATGGACATGCTGCACCTCAGAAAATCCAAATCCCATCGAGCTACGGCCGAGAGACTTGAACTCAGCACTGAAATAAATAGGACATGCTGGAGGGACAGATTCATAACCCAGAGGCTCCCTTCACTCTGGAATAAAATCCCAGTCCAGGTTAGGCAGAGTCCCTCATTGACTCTCTTCAAGAGGAATCTTGATGAGTGGATGGGAGATCGTAGGTTTACCCCGGGTATCCCTTCTGTGTCACTGTTAGACAGAGGCACAGTATACTAACCTCGAAAAAGGGCATAGCAAAATAAATTTAAAATGGGTGGCGAAAGCCAAACACATTCTGGCCAGGCTTATAAATGCCCTAGGGCAGATAGCCTAGTATGAACCTATGAACATCCGCAGGTTCAATACTCTCAGAATCTCGCGGCATACCGGACTTCGCATTGGTCTCGGTAGAGGCCTGCGACTCAAAAAGTAGCAGACATCAGGGGCTGCGAAAGCACCTCACTGAGTACCGGCAAACCGGTGACTGGCTTAGGAGAAGCTTCGTCGTCAGTATTGGACCTCGATGCTCTGTCTCTGTCTTTTTCTTTGCGTTTTTTGTGAACTCCAGTAGTCGGACTGCTAACTGACGACATTTCAGGACAATTAAATCTTGAACCAAAATATTTAGAAGCAAAAATATACTGACGCTCAACAGTGCGTTGGTTAAATCTAGCACAAAACCGACAGCCAGGCAAGTTGTGATCTGGGCCTAGGCAAGGAATACAGTACAAATGAAAATCCTTATGAGGTATTTGCTTCCCACAAGTAATACAATTATTAACTTTTACTGACATCGGTAAGGAGCAAGAAAAAGTTTTTCCAACGGGGTACTTAGCTTTAGTTTGAAGACTTCGGTTCTGAAACTCGAATACGAAAATTTCAGGAGTCGGCCGACCGGCACTTGCAAACTGCTTCTGCTTCGGGCACCGCGCGGCAAGAAAGACTGAATAAAATGGCGTTGGCTGCATGTTTTATACCCCTGACGACCCAACGTCATGGAAGAGGAGACAGCAACAGACGCAAGACCCAAGACTTTGTTATTCAGGCCGACTGAGGGCAACCTGCCAGCAGATTACCCAAATGTAATGACTGCTACAGTGAAACACAAAGAACATCTACCTGTTACCAGCCACATTTCTCTTTCTCTTCCTGTTTGGCTCCGAATCACCCAGGATTCTTGGGCTCTGTCCATCATTCAGCAGAGGTACTTCATGGTCTGGATTTCCTCGCCCTCCTCAGGAACAAACTTCCTTTATTCCCAGAGGTTTTATGAGACCTCTTGTCTCAGGGTACTATTCAAGAAGTGCCTGTGTCCCAAAAGGGGAAAGGGTTTTATTCAAGAATGTCTCTAGTGCCCAGAAAAGAAGGTACCTGGAGACTGATTCTGGACTTCTCTCATCTAAACACTTTTCTGAAGGTGCCTTCCTTTCGGATGTTTTCCCTTCAGTCCCTTTTTCCTCTCTTGTTCCCTCAGAACTTTCTGGTGTCTCTGGATCTCAAGTATGCTCATCCGGTTTCAGGATATTTTTGCATTTCTCTGTTGCTTCCTGGTATTTTCAGTTCTGTGCTTTGACCTTTCTACTGCCCCAAGACATTTACCAAATGTCTCGCTCCTGTGATTGCTTTTTGCAGGCTTCAAGGGATCCAAATCTTCCCTTATTTGGATGACCTGCGGATTTAGGCATCCTCTTCAGAGGTCCTTTTGCAAAATCTTCATTTTACCATTTCTCCTCTTCAGACCCTGGGGATCACGATAAACTTCAAGTTGTCTTCCCCGACTCCTCAGGATCATGTCTTTCTGGGTTGCAGGACTCACATGGTGCCAAAGTTGGCATCCCTGCCTCATCCAAAAGCCTTGACTCTCACTTCTTTCTTTCAAACCCTTCTTCTACTGGCCTCCATTACAGTAGGAGAGCTCTGGGATACATGGCTTCACCATTTCGATGCTCCCTCTGGCCAAGCGTCACCATTTCAATGCTCCTTCTGGCCAAACTCCACATAAGAAAGTTCCAGTTGTTTGTGAAGTCTGTGTGGCTTCAGCATGTGCATTCTCTAGACTTTCCAGTTCTCTTCTCCCGTGTCGCAAGAAAGAACTTCTGTGGTGGATTCAGCAGTTGTCGCTGAATCCAGGGTACCCTTTTCAGCCTCCTCTTCCCTCTCGGGATCTGTTCACAGATGCTTCAGATGTGGGAAGGGGAGCAACATTCGGCTCCCTGAGGGTTCAGGGAGTGTGGTCGCCTCGCCAGCAGAAGCAGCACATCAACATCAAAGAGGACAGCTCTTATGCTGGCCCTTCAGGCCTTTCATCCTCTCTTCTCTCTGGGGCCTCTCAAGGTTCACAGACAATACCACAGTTATGTGGTACATCAACAAACAAGGTACAAGATCTTACAGTCTTTGCTTGCTGGCACTTCTAGTATGGGATGTGGCTATCAAGTACCAAGTGACTCTTCAGGCAGTTTACATTCCTTCAGATCAGAATACTGTGGCAGACTGAGCAGGTCCTTCACTCAGTCCCATGAATGCATGCTTCACAGGGATGCGTTTCTGGACAGTGTTAGCCGGTGGGGTACTCAAGTAGATCTCTTTGCCTCCCCCCTGAACAGACAACTTCCTCTGTTTTGTTTCAGAGTCCCAGGTCCTCTGGTATGGAAGGTGGACGCCCTCATATTTTCTTGAAAGGGAATGTTTCTTCATGCATTCCCTCCCCTTTCTCTCATTCTGAGACTCCTGCCTAAGATTCAACAGGATGCTCCCAAAATCTTATTTGGGACTCCCTTTTGGCCGCGACAGCATTGGTTCCCTTGACTTCTGTATTTAGCCAAGGGCAAATCACCACAGGTTACCTCAACAGGTTGATCTCCTCACACAAGACAGGGGGTCTCTCATCCATCCCCACCTGTCCATGCTTCAACTGTCACTGTGGGGGATAGGATTTTGATCCCACACAGACACCTTTTTTTCTTTTTTCTGAGGATGTGCTTCAGGTCCTGCAGGAGGCCAGGAAACCTACTACTAGGAAATCCTACTTGTCTAAATGGAAGAGGTTTTCTATTTGGTGTCTTTCACGTGGCCTGGACTCACTTTCTGTGGATGTTCCTTTGGTTCTCTCTCATTTGTGCGAGTTGCTCAATGCTAGTTTGTTCTGTTCTATTACAGCCCACTTATCAGCTCTTTCTGCTAGTCTGCCTTTAACTGCCCTGTTAGCTTCTAGATTTGAGGCCAAGCAATTTCTTAATGGCGTTCTTAAAATTACACATCTCAGGAAGCCTATTCCTCCTCCCTGGAATCTTAATTTCGTTCTGGAAAATTTGACTCTGGCTCCTTTTGAGCCTGCTGTTTCAACTTCCTTGCAACATTGTTTTTGGAAGACAGCTGTTTTGTTAGCTCTTACTTCTGCCAAATGGGTGTCTGAGTTGTAAGCCCTTACGGCTTGTCCACCTTTTTTGATATTTCATGAGGACAGGGTGCCCTAAGGTGGTTAATGAGCTGTCAATCAGTCTATTATGTGCATTGACCGCTCAGATTTTATTTTGATAAAACTAAAGCGAACAGAAAATTTGACCATTTTTTTGTTTCATTTCATCCTACAGATTTCCACTTGGATATCAAAGGCTATTTCCTTTTCTTACACTTTTTCATGGCGAGAGCCTTCCTTTATTAGAGCTGTGGCTTCTTCTGGTGCTGATTTCAAAGGCTTAGATACTAATTCTATTCTTGAAGCTGCTACCTGGACTTCTATGCATACCTTTATCAAACATTACCAGTTGTATGGTCATCTCCAAAGCTAGATCTGGTTTTGCTGATGCCATTCTTCATGGCTATTTAGAGGGCTCTGCTTCTGCTTCCTCCTCCTAAGTTTCTTCTTGAGCTTTGGCACTCTCCCATTTATAATTAATACTGCAGTGATAAATTTAGGGACATAGTACAGTTGTGTAAAATCTTACCATAACAGTAGATTTCCTTGCCTTCACCACTGCAGTATTCGCTCCCTCCACCACCCCAGTGTTTCTTCCTTCCTGGATGTGCAGATTCTCCTTGGTTTTCCTTGGACTGCTGTTCCTACTGGGGCAATCAGTTCTCAGGATAGTATGCCTGAACGTCACATTTACGCCCTACCCTACCCTACACAAGGAGTGTGTAGGTGACAGTCAGCGTACCTTAAAGCAATGGTAGACTTTGATAAACTGACCGGGCAATGGGCTTCATGGCAGGGTATCTCATTTGCAATGAATACTGCAGTGGTGAAGGCAAGGACATCTACCGTTATGGTAAGAGTTTACACAAAGTACAGTTGTGTACCTACCATAAATGTAGATGTTAGAGTGTATTCACTGTTGCAGTCATTACACTTGGGTTATCCTGCTGGCAGGCTACCCGCAGTCGGCCTGAATTCCAAAGCCTAGGTCCGGCTTCGGTTGCTGTCGCCTCTTCCCGGACGTCAGTGTGCCAGGGGTATAAAAGATGCAGCCGACACCATTTTCTTCAGTTTTTCTTGCCCCAGATGTCAGGTGCCCCCAAATTGGTAGGCTGAAAATTATGCCAATAAGTATGCATGCACAAAAATAAACATTTCCTTCATCTACAAGCAAATACACCACATAGGTTGTATAGGATACAGAAGTACAGATAAGTCCCAGCAAAGAAAAGGGGGATGGGTGGGTGGGTGGGTAACCTGGACTGCAACAGTGAATACACTTGAACATCTACATTTATGGTAGGTAGACAACTGTACTATGTTCGTGTTTCACTGTTGCAGTCATTACACATGGGTTGAATCCCAAAGCTGAGGTTGGGTGGCTGGGTCTAAATAGGATTAAGAGAGGTTATAAAGGCCCTGCAGAACTGCAGTGGCAAAGCCTGCTCTGGATTTAGAGTAGAGAGGTAAGTGGTAGTGCTTGGTAAAAGTGTGCACTGAACTCAAAGTTGCAGCCTCTAAAATGTCTTTGGTTGGTACTCCTCTGAGGAAGGCTGCTGAAGTGGCTGCTGCTCTGGTTGAGTGTGGCCTAATGCCCCCTTAGGCACTGATTTGCCATGTTGTGAATAGCAAAAAAGTACAGTTTTGTACCTACCATAAATGTAGATGTCCGAACTGGATAGCATCTGCAGTCATAACAACTGGGTTGTCCTGTCGTCAGGCAGCCCTTCAGTCGGCCGGATTCCAAAGTCCCGGTCCGGCTTCGGCTGATGTCGCACTTCACCCGACGTCATCTCTGTTGGTCTTCGGGTATAAAGGCATCAGCCGACGCCATTTTCCTCAGTGTTTCTTGCCCCAGATGCCAGTAGCCCTCTTGAAGGCTAAAATTTTGGATAGATGCCAATGTTTCCAAAAAGATAGAGGTAAACACAAACATAAGCATGTATGTACATATATACAAACAAATACACCATAAAAGACTCCCCCCCACCAGCTAGCTATTAGGAGGGTAAACACCCTAGGAGTACCACAGAGGGGAAGGAGGAGGTAATCCTGACTGCAGATGCTATCCAGTTCGGACATCTACATTTATGGTAGGTACAAAACTGTACTATGTCCTTCATGGATGCATCTGCAGTCATAACAACTGGGTAGAATACCATAGCCAACTAGGGGAGGAGGATAAAGGTAAATTATGGTGTGTTTAGGATCCCTTGCAGTACAGCAGTGGCAAACCCTGCTCGGGATCTGGAATATAGAGGCAAATTGTAATGCTTGGCAAATGTATGCACGGAGGTCCAAGTAGCCGCCTCAATAATGTCTTTGGTTGCCACTCCTCGTAAGAAGGCTGTGGTAGTGGCTGTTGCCCTTGTAGAATGAGGTCTTATGTTCTGTGGAATTGGTTTTCCATGGAAGGAGTAACAGAATCGTATGCAATTTCCTATCCATTTGGAGATTGTCTGTTTGGAAATAGCTTTTCCTTCCCTTCCTGTTGCATAAGCTACGAAAAGTTGGTCAGTCTTTCTGCTATTTTTTGTTCTGTCCAAGTAGTAGCGTAGCTGTCTATGTACATCCAAGGTATGCAGTATTCTTTCCCCTCTGTTTTGTGGGTTGGGAAAGAAAGTAGGTAGGTGGATTGCCTGGTTTAAAGACACTCTGGATACCACCTTGGGCATAAATGTAGGATTAGTCCTCATGGACACTCTATCTTGGTGGAAGATTAGGAAGGGTTGCACTGCCATTAAGGCCTGTAGTTCTGAAACCCTCCTTGCTGAAGTAATTGCCAGTAGGAAAGCAGTTTTCCATGACAGGTGTTGTAGGTCTGCTGTTGCTGCTGGTTCAAAGGGTGATAGTGTCAACTTTAGCACAAAGTTTAAGTCCCAAGCTGGTAATGGTGGCTTCCTTGGAGGTTTTACATTCTTGATTCCTCTGAGAAACTGCCTGAGCAAAGGGTGCGAAAAAACAGGTGGATCAAAGCTGTATTCTGCTGAAATAGCTGATGCATGTATCTTGATGGAGGAGTAGGACAGGCCTGAATAAAGAAGTTCAGCCAGGTACTCCAGAATGTTAGGCATATCTATGTTTGACACATCTTTTCCTCTTTCAGTACTCCAAATGACAAACATTTTCCATTTTCCAGCATAGTTCCTTCTTGTTGAAGGTCTGCGTGCTTCAAGAATAATGTCTTTAACTCTTTGGGAAAGCTCTGTGTTAGCTGCTGCTATGTGATGTTCCATGCAGTCAGTTGTAACGTTTTTAGGTTTGGATGCATGATGCTGTAGTTGTTCTGAGTTAACATCAAAGGCATCAGGGGAATTGGCCACATATTGTTCCGAGACATGCTCCTCAGTAGTGGGTACCAGTGTTGTCTTGGCCAGTTTGGAGCTATCAGGATTATCCTTGGACGTTCCTCCTTGATTTTTAGTAGTACTTTGTGTATCAAGGGAAGGGGTGGGAATGCATATGCTGTTAGGCCTTTCCAGCTGAAGGAGAGCGAATCCACTTTCCATGCTAGTGGATGGAATGTCCTTGTGCAGAATTTTTTGAGCTGGTGATTGTGAGGCGATGTGAATAGATCTATCTGAGGCATTCCCCATTTCTTTGAGATGGTTTTGAAGATGTCCGGGTGCAGCTTCCATTCGTGGGCATCCGAAGTGGTTCTGCTTAGTATGTCTGCTAGAGTATTTTCTTTTCCCGGTACAAATATTGCCTGTAACTGGATGTTGTTGCTGAGTGCCAGGGTCCACAGCTCCAAAGTCATTCTGCATAGTGGGTATGAATGAGTGCCTCCCTGTTTGTTGATGTACCACATGACTGTGGTGTTGTCTGTCCTTATCATCAACTGGCCCTCTTTGAGAAATGGTTTGAACTTTTGGATTGCCAGTTTTACTGCCAGCATTTCTTTTAGGTTGATGTGTAGGTGAAGTTGATCATGTGTCCAGAGTCCTTGCACTTTTTTGTCCAGCATGTGGGCCCCCCATCCTAGGTCTGAAGCGTCTGTTGTGATGGTCTGGCTTGCTTGACATCTGCGAAAGGGTAGGCCTGGGTTTGACTGGCATGCCTGAGCCCACCATAGGAGCTCCTGTTTTAAGCATGGAATTAGTGGTATTTCTGTTTCCAGGCTGTGTCTGTGTTGGGACCATAAATTCTTTAGGTACCACTGTAGTTTTCTCATATGTAGTCTGGCAAATGGGACCAAGATTATGCATGATGCCATGAAGCCCAAGGCCTGGAGTACTTTCCTTGCTGTTATCTTGTTCAGTTTTGTTAGTGCCAAGAAGTAAAGAGGGAGTTCTTTTTGTTTTCTGTAGTTAGGAATGCCATTTGTTTCACTGTGTCCAATTCCGGCCCAAGAAGGTCCTTGTTTGGGATGGTATCAGCCTTGACTTTTGTAAATTGACTGTGTATCCCAGTGCTTGTAGCAAGTAAATGACCCTTTGTAAATCTGTTGTCAGCTTGCTTTTGTTGTCCCCTTGTAGTAAGCAGTCGTCCAGGTATGGGTAAATTTGAATTCCCTGCAGTCTGCAATGGGCGATTACTGATGCCAGGCATTTTGTGAATACTCTGGGCGCAGTAGATAAGCCAAAGGGCAATGCTGAGAATTGATAGTGCTCTGATCCTGCAAGAAATCTGAGGTATCTTCTGCAGATTGGTCGAATGGGGACGTGCAGGTATGCCTCCTTGAGATCTAGAGTTACCAGCCAACACTCCTTGCCCAGCATGGGAAGAAGTTGCTGTAAGGTCAGCCTCTTGAATTTCGGGACAATGATGTATGTATTTAAGGTGGACAGGTCGAGAATTGGTCTCCAACTTTTTTCCTTTCTTGGAACTAGGAATAGTCTGGAGTAGAACCCCTTTCCTTGCTCTGCTGTTGGCACTCTTTCCACAGCTCTCATGTTTGCTAACTCCATTATTTGGTGTAGAGCCTCGGTTTTTTGATTTGGAGGTAGATTTGGCATTCCTCTTTTGACTGGTAAAGTGTGGAAGTGGAACCGGTAGCCTTGATCTATGGTTTGTAGAATCCACTTGTCTTTTGTTATGTAGTGCCAGTTCTTTGAAAATAAGGTTAACTTTCCGCCTAAAGGAGCTGCTATTTGTTCCCTGGTAGGCGGATTTAGGGTTAAGTCACTGTGGTTGTGTTGATGTAGTGGCCGAGGTTGTGTCTGTGCCTCTGTTGTTACCTTGCCACTGTCGTCCTCTGTAGGCACCTCCTCTAGATTGGTTTCTGCCTCTGGAACGTCTGTTCCTGCCCCTTTGAGATCTTGTGGAGTCAGGAAAGGACCAATTTTGGCAGGCCAGTTCCTGCTAAACCTTGGTGGTTGTACCTGCAAGAAATCTTTAACCGTTTGGACAGATTTTGCCTTTTCTTCCATTTTCTTCATAACCTGCTGGGCAGGTGTACCAAACAAACTTGTCTTATCCATTGGAGCATCTAGCAACTTAGCTTTAACATGATCCGGTAAAGCTTGCTCTTTTAGCCATGCATGCCTTCTTATCACTGTGCCAGTCATGGCTGATCTAAATGAAGCCTCCAGTGCATCATAGCCACATTTTAAGGAATGGTTACTAACCTGTTGTATGTTATTTACCATTTCTAAGACATATTTCTTATCAAGAGATTCATCAGTGGTTAGCTTTTTAGTTAATTGATCAAGCATAAACTCTTGGTATTGTATCATGTGAAACTGACAGTTTAAAGCTCTAGCTGAGAGAGTAGCTGAAGTGTAGACCTTTTTACCCCATCTGTCTAATGACCTTGCTTCCCTTTCAGAAGGAATAGGGTTTTTAGCTATGGTCGCGGCTACTGCCTTGGGACCCTGGGATATAGTTTCTGGGTCTGCAAGTGGGGCCTTGTAAAAGTGGTGATGAGTATCTGGCACCCTGTAAAATCTGTCTGGTTTGGCAGGGGCTGGGGGTAAAGAATCTGGGGAGGAGCAAACATCATTGAAAGCATCATCCACCACAGAGAGAACTGGAGGTATAGCTAAGGGCCTGTGCTGTGGAAGGTGCAGAAAGGTCCTAAGTCTTTTTCTGGAGTCTGAAAAATCCTGTTGCTGCCATTGGAACTGCTCTCGCATGGCATGTAAGGTTTCTCCAAAAGAGAATTCTTCTGGTGGGGAAGCAGCTGGAATGGAATCTTCAGCATCAGAATCTTCAAAATTGGAGAAAGGAGCCTCTGGCTGGTCAGTTATGTCTGATTCATCAGCAGAATCATCAGAGGACACTGGCTCAGGGTGCTCTGCCCTAGGTCTCTTCTCTGGGGGCTGAGAGGCCCTGTCTGGGTGAGGTTGAGATCCTCTGATTAATGAAATTAAATCTTCTGCCAAAGTAAGCATTTGAGAACTAGAAGAGGGCCTGGTAGTGGGGGGTTTAACAGGCACTGTTTTAGTAGTCTTGGCTGCTTTAGCCCTGGCGAAGGCCTTAATGGACATGGCTGCTGGAGGCCTAGCTGCACCACGTGCTGGGGTAGAGACATCCAAGGGAATGGTGTCTGATAAATCCGTGACAACCACCGTAGTGGATAAAATTTCTGAGGTCGATTCAAGAGTGGTAGCAGGGGCCTCAGTTGTAGAGATAGATTCAACTGTACTTTGAGCAGTTTTCGGTTTCGCCGAAACCGAGACACTCGCGTTTGCTTAACCGTGGTTTCGGCGAAACCGCGGATCGCGAGTGTCGGTCTTTATCTTTGCGTTTTGGCAGATTGGGAAGTCGGAGGATCCGGCGGCATGATGTACGCAAAATCAGAACCGAAAACTGTTCTGCAAACTCCGACGCCTAAGCGTTTCGGTTGAAGGAAGCACAGGCCGAACAGGCTGCTACGTCGTGGGCTGGGCCTAAACAAGGCAGGCAATGAGAGTGGAAATCTTTATGAGGTATTTGTTTCCCACAGGTTAAACAATTATTAACTTTTTCTGACATCGGCTGAGGCAAGAAAGGTTCCCCAACGGGGTACTTAGCTTTAGAAGTCTTCGAAGTAGTATTCGGTAGAAGTAATCTCTGGATCCGACCGACCGGCACTTGCGAACAGCTTCTGCTTCTGCTTCGGGTGCCACGCGGCAAGAAAGACTGAGGAAAATGGCGTCGGCTGATGCCTTTATACCCGAAGACCAACAGAGATGACGTCGGGTGAAGTGCGACATCAGCCGAAGCCGGACCCGGACTTTGGAATCCGGCCGACTGAAGGGCTGCCTGACGACAGGACAACCCAGTTGTTATGACTGCAGATGCATCCATGAAGGACATCGAATGCAGTGGCCTATCCATTTTGAAATAGTCTGCTTTGAGATGGCCTTTCCTTGCGATCCTGCAGCATATGCTACTAAGAGTTGCTCAGTCTTTCTGAAAGCTTTAGTTCTGTCCAAGGAGAAGCGTAGCTGTCTGTGTATGTCCAAAGAATGCTGGAGTCTCTCACCCTTATTCTGTGGGTATGGATAAAAGGTAGGCAAATAAATGGTTTGGTTAAGGGCCACACTGGACATTACCTTAGGCATAAATGTTGGGCTCGTCCCCCGACAAACCCTGTCAGGATGGAAAATGATAAAAGGTTCCACAGCCATGAGTGCCTGTAACTCTGAGACTAGTCTTGCAGAGGTTATTGCTAGGAGCAGAGCTGTTTTCCAAGACAAGAACTTTATTTCAGCTGTATTGGCTGGCTCAAAAAGGCGGCAGTGTGAGTTTTTCCAAGACATAATTGAGGTCCCATGCAGGTATTTGTGCTCTCCTTGGAGGTCTTATGTTTTTGGCCCCTCTGAGGTACTGTTTAAGCAACGGATGTGAAAAAATTGGTAGTTCCGTATTGTAATGAGCTGAAATGGCAGAGGCATGGATTTTAATTGATGAAAAGGATAGGACTTTGTCCAGCATCTCAATTAGGTATTGTAAAATCTGAGGAATATTTGGTACAAACGTGTCAATTCCTTGTGCCTTGTTCAAAGCACAGAATCTTTTCCATTCATCTGCATAAGATTTTCTGGTACTGGGCCCCCTGGCCTCCAAAATAACATCCAGTACTGCTTTAGAGAGAGGTGTGTTCTGAATGGCTACATTATCCGCCATGCTGCCAGATTTAGGGTTCTGGGTTGGCTGTGCAGGATCCGATTGTTTCGCTGGGTCAGTAAATGAGGAATTAGAGGCAATGTCCAGGATGGGCCTTGAGACAAGCTCTTTAGGATTGGGTACCAGTGCTTGCGGGGCAAGTCTGGAGCAATCAGAATAATTTTTGGCTTCTCTTGTCTGGCCTTTAGGAGTACCTTGGGGAGGAGAGGTAGAGGAGGAAAGGCATATACTGTTAGGGTTTTCCAGCTGAATAATACAGCATCCACTTTCCATGCTTGCTTGTAATAAGTCCTTGCGCAGAATCTCTGTAGTTGGCAGTTGTGAGGGGAAGCAAATAGATCTATGTCTGGGCATCCCCATTTCTTTATTATCATGCTGAGATTTGTGGATCCAGTTTCCACTTGTGGGGATCCATGAGGTTTCTGCTTAGTCTGCCAGAGTATTTTTCTTTCCTGGCAGGAATTGTGCTTGCAGGTATACTTAAGTCAATGCTGTGTCCCACAAAGTCATGGCTTGTCTGCAGAGGGGGTAGGAATGAGTGCCTCCCTGTTTGTTTATGTACCGCATGACTGTAGTATTGTCCATCCTTAGTAGTTGTCCTGGATGGAGTAGATCCTTGAAAGCTGTCAGGGCATTCTGAACAGCTAGCATCTCTTTTTGATTGATATGAAGATGCCTTGGCTTGTGGGCCATGTACCCTGAATACATTTTCCTGCCATGTGGGCCCCCCAGGCATAAACTGAAGCATCTCCCCAGGCATAATCTGAAGCATCTGTTATTGACTGCCTGGCTGTGGGTAGGGTGAATGGCTGTCCCTTGTCGTGGTGACAGGCTTGTGCCCACCATTGAAACTTCCGTTACAGGCAAGGAATGAGGGAAATTAATGTTTCCAGGCTGTGACAATGTTGAGTCCAAACACTTTTTAGGTACCATTGTAGTTTCCTCATATGCAGTCTGGTATATGGAATTAGAAGAATGCAGGATGCCAAGAAGCCCAAAGCCTGCAGATTTTTTCTTGCAGATAACTGGGTCTTTGTCTTTGTTGCCAACATTTTGAAGTAAGAAGTCAGTTGCCTTTGTTTGTCTGGCGTGAGATAAGCCATCTGGGCAGTTGTATTTAAGCTTGCATCCAGGAAAATTATCTCTTGAGAGGGTACTAGTTTTGATTTCTTTTCGTTTACTGTGTACCCTAGGCAAATTAGTAATCTTTGTACAAACACCAGATGCTTTAGTAGAATGTCCTTGTTCTCTGCTTGAATAAGGCAATCGTCCAAGTAAGGATATATTTGAATTCCTCTTTGTCTGCAAAATGCAAATACTGGTGCCAGGCATTTTGTGAAGAGCCTGGGCGCAGTAGATAAGCCAAAGGGCAGTGCAGAGAATTGGCAGTGCATTGAGCCAGCTATGAATCTGAGGTATCTTCTGCAAGATTGTCTGATAGGAATATGCAGGTATGCCTCTTTTAGGTCCAAAAGTTACAAGCCAAGCCTTCTTGCCCAGCATGGGCAGAAGCTGCTGCAGAGTCAACATTTTGGAACGTCCAGAAATGTATTTAGAATAGACAGGCCCAGTATTGGTCTCCAGGCTTTGTCTTTTCTGGGCACCAAGAAAAGTCTCGAGTAAAATCCTTGTCCCTGCTCTTGCTGTGGTACTTGCTGAATGGCCCTCATGCCCATGAGGGATGAAACTTGTTTTTGTGCCTCTGCCCATTGATTGTGTGGCAGGTCTGGCATACCTTTAGCCCTTGGCAGGGTGTGAAAGTGGAACCTGTAGCCCTGGAACACTATATTCAAGACCCATTTGTCCTGGGTGATCATGTGCCAATTTTGAGAAAAAAAGTGCTAGTTTTCCCCCTAAGAGGGCTGCCAAAAGTTAAGAGCTTGGTGCTGGCAGAGGAAAGTCATTGGGACTGTTTCCTGTATGGCTGAGATTTGTCTTCTCTGCTTTTGGCGGTAGAAGCACCCCACTGTTTAGGCATGTATGAGCTCAGGGGCTGGGATCTGCCTCTGGGGGGTCTGTATCTGCCTCTTTGTGGCCTGTCTGACACTGGAAAGGACCAATTCTTTGTAGGCCAGTTCCTGCTAAATCTGGGTGGCTATACCTGTAAGAAATCCTTTACTGTTTGCATATATTTCGCTTTGTCCTCCATTTTCTTCAACACCTCCTCTGCTTTAACACCAAATAAGGTATCATGCTGTAATGGAGCATCTAATAATTTTGCTTCAACATGATCAGGCAGATTATGTTCCTTTAACCAAGCATGCCTCCTAATGACAGAACCTGTAACTGCAGCCCTGCAAGAGGCCTCCAGAGAATCAAAACCACATTGCAACGTATGCTTTTCCCACTTGTTCAGTTGCATGCAATAAATAAGAAGTTATGTACACACCATAACATTCCATCGGAGTAGGTGGCTTAATTTGTCTGCAACCTTTGGGTCTTGGATCCGATATCGGATCAGAGCCAGCAACTTATTATACAGCTATGGATCCGAGCTCCTAGCTCCACCCCTCACCCATAACCCCTGCCAACCCCAAATGACCTTAGATCAAGTTTGCCCTCCTACAAATACCTGGAAAGGTATCCCAACAGGAAGAAGCAGGATAATACAAACAAAACTAACTCTTCTGAAGGCCAGGGGGAAGGAGGGGGGGATGGTTGCAGACAAATGAAGCCACCTACTCAGATGGAACGTTATGGCGAGTACATAACTTCTTAATCTGGAGTAGGGACTTCATTTGTCAGCAACCTTTGGGACAGAGTCCCCAGCTACCTGAATCTTGGGCAGCCATCATGGAAGGATGTTACGGAGGACTGCGGAGCCAAAGGATGCTCTCCCTCTGGAAATGACGTCCAGTTTGTAGTGGTTGATAAAGGTATGAGAAGAGGCCCAAGTGGCTGCCGAGCAAATATCATCCAAAGGAACTCTAGATCTACAGGCAGCAGAAGTAGATATGAAGCGAGTGGAATGTGCACGGACTCCCTGAGGTGCGGGCCTCCCAGAAGCTTCATAAGCTAGAAGAATACATTGGGAAATCCAGCGTGATAAGGTGACCTTCGAAA
The DNA here is from genome assembly GCF_019279795.1 of Protopterus annectens. Lineage (NCBI taxonomy): Eukaryota > Metazoa > Chordata > Ceratodontiformes > Protopteridae > Protopterus > Protopterus annectens. The sequence continues at coordinate 926,787,883 of NC_056746.1, forward strand.
CAGCTTTACCCAAACTGAATTTGGCAAAGGAAATGAACAGCTGATGGGATTTGTCTGTGATCAGCAGTCCTATGAATATAGAAACGCAGCTGCCTGTGCACATCTAAAGAATGCAGCTTGTACTCTCTTTTATTTTGATAATTAGGAAAGAAAACTGGTAGGTTGATGGACTGATTGATATTGGTTTCTGAGGCCACCTTGGGTAGGAAAGTACAGTTTTGTACCTACCATAAATGTAGATGTTCGAGGATCCACATTGCTGCAGTCCTAACTATTGGGTAGTCCGCTGTCCAGTCGGCCCGAATACCAAAGTATATGGCTGACGTCGGTCAGGGCGCATTAGACTGACGTCAGTACGTCAGGGTACTAATGCGCATGACCGACGTCATATCCTCAGTCTTTTCTTGCCCCAGATGTCAGAAGACCCTGAAAAGATAAGGCCAAAACCAAAAACTCCAAACATACCTGCACCAAAAATATGTACAATATATACAAAATTACCAGAATATAACCTCACCTACACAACCACCCCTAAACACAGAGGGAAGGAGGGAGAGTAAATTGGACTGCAGCAATGTGGATCCTCGAACATGTACATTTATGGTAGGTACAAAACTGTACTATGTTCTTCATTCCACATTGCTGCAGTCCTAACTATTGGGTAGAATCCCAAAGCAGAGGTAAGGGAGGCTGGCAAATCATAAGGAAGCAGGAACTGACAACATGCCTTGCAAAATAGCTGTGGCAAAACCAGCCCTAGACTTAGAGTAGAGAGGAAGGTGATAATGCTTAGAGAAAGTATGCACTGAACTCCAAGTAGCTGCCTCCAAAATATCCTTAGTTGCCACCCCCCTTAGAAATGCAGTTGAAGTGGCAGTAGCCCTAGTGGAATGAGGCCTAATCCCAACTGGAATCTCCTTGCCATGATGGGAATAACAAAATGCAATGCAAAACCCAATCCACCTAGAAATAGACACAGGCTTGCCCTGCGAACCCAAAGCAAAAGAAACAAACAACTGCTGAGACTGCCTAAAATCCTTAGTCCTGCTCAAATAGTAGCAACTGCCTGTGTACATCTAAAGTGTGCAAAATCTTTTCCCCTTTATTTTGAGGATCTGCATAAAAAGTAGGCAAATGAATAGTTTGGTTTAACGGGCCCGGCCCAAATTGAAAGGAGCAAGGAATGAGGGAAATTAATGTTTCCAGGCTGTGACAATGTTGAGTCCAAACACTTTTTAGGTACCATTGTAGCTCATATGCAGTCTGGTATATGGAATTAGAAGAATGCAGGATGCCAAGAAGCCCAAAGCCTGCAGATTTTTCTTACAGATAACTGGGTCTTTGTCTTTGTTTGACAACATTTTGAAGTAAGAAGTCAGTTGCCTTTGTTTGTCTGGCGTGAGATAAGCCATCTGGGCAGTTGTATTTAAGCTTGCATCCAGGAAAATTATCTCTTGAGGGGGTACTAGTTTTGATTTCTTTTCGTTTACTGTGTACCCTAGGCAAATTAGTAATCTTTGTACAAACACCAGATGCTTTAGTAGAATGTCCTTGTTCTCTGCTTGAATAAGGCAATCACCAAGTAAGGATATATTTGAATTCCTCTTTGTCTGCAAAATGCAAATACTGGTGCCAGGCATTTTGTGAAGAGCCTGGGCGCAGTAGATAAGCCAAAGGGCAGTGCAGAGAATTGGCAGTGCATTGAGCCAGCTATGAATCTGAGGTATCTTCTGCAAGATTGTCTGATAGGAATATGCAGGTATGCCTCTTTTAGGTCCAAAAGTTACAAGCCAAGCCTTCTTGCCCAGCATGGGCAGAAGCTGCTGCAAATCGACATTTTGGAACGTCCAGAAATGTATTTAGAATAGACAGGCCCAGTATTGGTCTCAGGCTTTGTCTTTTCTGGGCACCAAGAAAAGTCTCGAGTAAAATCCTTGTCCCTGCTCTTGCTGTGGTACTTGCTGAATGGCCTCATGCCCATGAGGATGAAACTTGTTTTGTGCCTCTGCCCATTGATTGTGTGGCAGGTCTGGCATACCTTTAGCCCTTGGCAGGGTGTGAAAGTGGAACCTGTAGCCCTGGAACACTATATTCAAGACCCATTTGTCCTGGGTGATCATGTGCCAATTTTGAGAAAAAAAGTGCTAGTTTTCCCCCTAAGAGGGCTGCCAAAAGTTAAGAGCTTGGTGCTGGCAGAGGAAAGTCATTGGGACTGTTTCCTGTATGGCTGAGATTTGTCTTCTCTGCTTTTGGCGTAGAAGCACCCTGTTTAGGCATGTATGAGCTCAGGGGCTGGGATCTGCCTCTGGGGGGTCTGTATCTGCCTCTTTGTGGCCTGTCTGACACTGGAAAGGACCAATTCTTTGTAGGCCAGTTCCTGCTAAATCTGGGTGGCTATACCTGTAAGAAATCCTTTACTGTTTGCATATATTTAGCTTTGTCCTCCATTTTCTTCAACACCTCCTCTGCTTTAACACCAAATAAGGTATCATGCTGTAATGGAGCATCTAATAATTTTGCTTCAACATGATCAGGCAGATTATGTTCCTTTAACCAAGCATGCCTCCTAATGACAGAACCTGTAACTGCAGCCCTGCAAGAGGCCCCTGCAAGAAAGCTCCAGAGAATCAAAACCACATTGCAACGTATGCTTTTCCCACTTGTTCAGTTGCATGCAATAAATAAGAAGTTATGTACACCATAATAACATTCCATCGAGTAGGTGGCTTAATTTGTCTGCAACCTTTGGGTCTTGGATCCGATATCGGATCAGAGCCAGCAACTTATTATACAGCTATGGATCCGAGCCTTCCTAAGCTCCACCTCACCCATAACCCCTGCCAACCCCAAATGACCTTAGATCAAGTTTGCCCTCCTACAAATACCTGGAAAGGTATCCCAACAGGAAGAAGCAGGATAATACAAACAAAACTAACTCTTCTGAAGGCCAGGGGGAAGGAGGGGGGGATGGTTGCAGACAAATGAAGCCACCTACTCAGATGGAACGTTATGGCGAGTACATAACTTCTTAATCTGGAGTAGGGACTTCATTTGCCAGCAACCTTTGGGACAGAGTCCCCAGCTACCTGAATCTTGGGCAGCCATCATGGAAGGATGTTACGGAGGACTGCGGAGCCAAAGGATGCTCTCCCTCTGGAAATGACGTCCAGTTTGTAGTGGTTGATAAAGGTATGAGAAGAGGCCCAAGTGGCTGCCGAGCAAATATCATCCAAAGGAACTCTAGATCTACAGGCAGCAGAAGTAGATATGAAGCGAGTGGAATGTGCACGGACTCCCTGAGGTGCGGGCCTCCAGAAGCTTCATAAGCTAGAGAAGAACACATTGGGAAATCCAGCGTGATAAGGTGACCTTCGAAACAGCTTTACCCAAACTGAATTTGGCAAAGGAAATGAACAGCTGATGGGATTTGTCTGTGATCAGCAGTCCTATGAATATAGAAACGCAGCTGCCTGTGCACATCTAAAGAATGCAGCTTGTACTCTCTTTTATTTTGATAATTAGGAAAGAAACTGGTAGGTTGATGGACTGATTGATATTGGTTTCTGAGGCCACCTTGGGTAGGGAAAGTACAGTTTTGTACCTACCATAAATGTAGATGTTCGAGGATCCACATTGCTGCAGTCCTAACTATTGGGTAGTCCGCTGTCCAGTCGGCCGAATACCAAAGTATATGGCTGGCGTCGGTCAGGCGCATTAGACTGACGTCAGTGCGTCCAGGGTACTAATGCGCATGACCGACGTCATATCTCAGTCTTTTCTTGCCCCAGATGTCAGAAGACCCTGAAAAGATAAGGCCAAAACCAAAAACTCCAAACATACCTGCACCAAAATATGTACAATATATACAAAATTACCAGAATATAACCTCACCTACACAACCACCCCTAAACACATTGGGGAAGGAGGGAGGGTAAATTGGACTGCAGCAATGTGGATCCTCGAACATCTACATTTATGGTAGGTACAAAACTGTACTATGTTCTTCATTCCACATTGCTGCAGTCCTAACTATTAAGAATCCCAAAGCAGAGGTAAGGGGAGGCTGGCAAATCATAAGGAAGCAGGAACTGACAACATGCCTTGCAAAATAGCTGTGGCAAACCAGCCCTAGACTTAGAGTAGAGAGGAAGGTGATAATGCTTAGAGAAAGTATGCACTGAACTCCAAGTAGCTGCCTCCAAAATATCCTTAGTTGCCACCCCCCTTAGAAATGCAGTTGAAGTGGCAGTAGCCCTAGTGGAATGAGGCCTAATCCCAACTGGAATCTCCTTGCCATGATGGGAATAACAAAATGCAATGCAAAACCCAATCCACCTAGAAATAGACACAGGCTTGCCCTGCGAACCCAAAGCAAAAGAAACAAACAACTGCTGAGACTGCCTAAAATCCTTAGTCCTGCTCAAATAGTAACGCAACTGCCTGTGTACATCTAAAGTGTGCAAAATCTTTTCCCCTTTATTTTGAGGATCTGCATAAAAAGTAGGCAAATGAATAGTTTGGTTTAAAGCCACACTAGAAACCACCTTAGGCATAAAGGAAGGATTAGTACGTAAAGATACCCTATCCTTATGAAAAATCAAAAAAGGCTCTACCGCCATAAGGGCCTGCAACTCAGAAACCCTTCTTGCAGAAGTAATGGCCAACAAAAAAGCAGTCTTCCATGACAAGTATTTCAATTCAGCAGTAGCCCAGAGCTCAAAGGTTGTAGAGTAAGTTTCTCCAACACAAATTTGAGATCGCAAGCAGTAGGAGCTCTACGTGGGGGTCTTATATTCTTTGCCCCTCTAAGAAATTGCTTGAACAAAGGATGCGAAAACAATGGTGGGTCACAATCATAGTGAGCTGAAATCGCTGCAGCATGAATCTTAATGGAAGAGAAAGACAAACCTTTGTCCAATAACTCAGTAAGATATTGAAGAGCCACACTCAAATTAGGCTCAGAAATCTCCAAATTGTTTGCTGCACTCCAAAATAAAAATCTTCCATTTTTCTGCATACACTTTCCTTGTACTAGGTCTTCTGGCTTCCATAATCACATTTAAAACTTGTTGAGGAAGTTGAGACCTGCTGTCTTTCAAAACAGAATATGCCAGGCTGTTAGATGAAGAGAGTGAAGCTTGACATTGAGCAGGTGACCGTCCCTCTGAGACAACAAGTGTGGAATCAAGGGTAAAGGCCATGGAGGCTTCCTTACCAGACTCCTCAGTAATGGGTACCAGTGCTGCGAGGCCAATCTGGAGCTATTAAAATCATCCTTGGCTTGTCTTGTCTGACCTTTAGAAGCACCTTTGGGAGAAGAGGCAGAGGTGGAAAAGCATACACATGAAGATTTTTCCAACTGAAAGAAAGAGCATCCACTTTCCAAGCTGTGTGATGAAACCTCTTTGTGCAAAACTTTGGCAGCTGGTGGTTTAGTGGAGAAGCGAACAGATCTATGTCTGGAGTTCCCCATGACACTGTCAATTTTTGAAATACATGAAGATCCAGTTTCCACTGTGGGGATCCATGATTTGTCTGCTTAACACATCTGCTAAGGAGTTCTGTGCTCGGCAGAAACCTTGCCTGAAGAGTTAGTTGCAAGCTGAGCGCAGTCTCCCATAAAATCATTGCTTGCCTGCACAATGGGTAAGAATGTGTTCCCCTTGTTTGTTGATGTACCACATGACAGTTGTGTTGTCTGTTAGAATCAACACCTGCCCTGGAAGAAGTAACTCCTTGAAAGCCATTAATGCAAACTGGACTGCTAACATCTCTTTCATGTTGATATGTAGATGCTGTAGTCTGGCAGGCCACTTGTCTTGTATCCACTTTCCATTTAGATGAGCTCCCCAAGCAATGTCTGAGGCATCTGTCGTTAGAATCTGACTCGCCTCTGGCCGGTCACAGAGAGTCCCTTGTTTAGGTGACATTCCTGAGCCCACCACAAAAATTCCTTTTGAATGCAAGGTATTATTTGAATGACAGTGTCCAAATCCTGGCAGTGCTGTGTCCATACATTTTTGAGATACCATTGCAGCTTCCTCATATGCAGTTTGGCATTGGGAAGCACCAGAATACAAGATGCCATGAACCCTAAGGCTTGAAGGACTGTCCTTGCAGTCAGCCGGACTGAAGAGATAGTTGATGGAAGTAACTGGAAAGATTCTTTTGTTTGTCCGGGGTTAAAAGGCCATCTGGGCTGCTGTATTCAGTCTCACACCCAGAAAGCACATGTCTTGAGAGGGTACTAGACTGGACTTTATTTAGTTCACAGAATACCCTAGGCATCTTAGCACTGCTATGACATAATCTAAATGCTGTAGAAGGTCTTCCTTTTCTTGAGCTAGAATCAGGCAGTCGTCCAAGTAAGGATAGATTTGAATTCCTTTTAGCCTGAAGTAAGCTATCACTGGAGCCAGAACCTTTGTGAATACTCTGGGCGCAGTGGATAAGCCAAAGGGCAATGCAGAGAACTGATAATGAGAATTTCCAGCTCGAAAACGCAGATACTTCCTGCAACTTAGTCTTATAGGCACATGAAGGTAAGCTTCCTTGAGATCTAAAGTTACCATCCAGTGATCTTTGCCCAGCAGAGGTAAAAGCTGTTGTAACGTCAACATTTTGAACTTGGGAATGTCCAGATAAGTGTTGAGGATAGATACATCCAAAATTGGTCTCCACGTGTTCCCCTTCTTCGGTACTAGGAACAGGCGAGAATAAAATCCTAGGCCCCTTTCTGGCACAGGAACTGGCTGAATGGCCCCTATTTGGAGCAACAGAGAAATTTGCTTGTGAGCCTCTTTTCTTTGTAGAGGAGGAATGTCAGGCATGCCTTTGAAAGGAGGCAAGGTATGGAAATAAAACCTGTAACCGTGGTGAATGATATCCAGAACCCATCTGTCTTGGGTAATTAAATCCCAATTTTCTTTGAAAAGAGACAGCCTTCCTCCCAAAGGTGCTGCCAGGCGAGAATGTACTGGCAGCTGAAAAGGCAGGTCATTGGGTCTGCTTACGAAAGGACTGACCCCTGCCCTCACCAGAAGTCTGAGCAGGGGAACTCCTGTCCTAGGCCTAAAGAACCTTGAGCTCTGCCCCTACCACGTCTAGACCTACCCCTAGACTGGGAATCATAAGCAGGATAAGTCCATCCCTTAGTAGGCCAATTTCTACTAAACTTGAGGCTGCACCTGCAAAAATCTTAACAGTTTGCATAGACTTAGCCTTGTCCTCCATTTTCTTTAAAACTGCTTCCACAGGCGAACCAAACAACACATCAGACTGCAAGGAGCATCCAAAATCCTTGTTTTAACATGCTCAGCTAAATTTCTGATCTCTCAACCAGGCATGCCTCTAAGAACAGAACCAGTGGCAGCCACCCTCGAGGAGGCCTGCACAGCATCAAAACCACACTGCAAGGAATGTTTACCCACCTGTTCAGACACATGAACTAAATCCTGCAACTCTTTACACTCAATACCTTCTGCCAGAGCATCCACCTTAGATTTCAATTGTGAAAGGAGGTAATTCTGATATTTTAACATGTGAAACTGACAATTCAACGCCCTCATGGCTAAAGTGGAAGAAGTATACACTTTCTTTCCCCATCTATCCAAAGCCCTTGCCTCTTTATCAGGAGGAACAGGATTTTAACAACAGAGGCCTTCACCCTTTAGGCCCCTGAGAGACAGTTTCCGGGTCTGCCCTAGGACTCTTAAAAAGATACTTATGAGCTTCAGGCACCCTATAGTACCTATCCGGTTTAACTGGGGCAGGAGGCAAGAATCAGGATTCAGGGAAGCCTCTGCAAAACATCTTCCACCACATTCAGAACAGGAGGTATAGCTAAAGGCCTATGCTGGGGTAAAAACAAGAATTCCTTAAGCCTCTTCCTGGAATCAGAGAAATCTTGACCTTCCCATTTAAAATGCTCCCTCATGGAATGCAGAGTCTCTGAAAATGAAAAATCCTCAGGAGGAGAAGCTGAAGGAGTAGAATCATCCACATCAGAATCAGAATAAGGAGGATACTCCTGCAAGTCTTCAGCCGAAGACTCAGAAGCCTCCGAACAGTGCTCAAAACTCTCAAACTCAGGTTCCACCCTAGGCCTCTTATCAGGAGGGGCATAGAACCTCTAATCATAGTAATCAAATCCTCTGCCATTTTAAGATATGGTTCTTAGGGCAAAGACCCTGAAGCACTAGGAGAAACCCCACTGAAGCCACACTCGGCCTGGTTCTCAAAGAAGCCTTGGAAACGGGCGGGGAGGCTCTAACCACGTTAGGAAGAGAGGGAAGAACAGCCACCTGAGAAGCCCCCTCAGCCTGACCTACTTCCTGAGAGGATACATCCTGTAACAATAAAGTCTCTCCCTGAGACTCCAAAGAAACACCTGGCAGAACCTCCGCTCCACTGAGCCTTCTAAAGAACCGGCGTCAGGGACTGTCGGTTCTTCCACTCTAGGCTTTGCTGCTTTGTCCTTCGCTTTTGCCCGAAGCGGGCGTCGGAGCATCCGGCGGCATTTTATAATTACAACGCTTCCCAAAACTAACCTGGCACAGTCTAACCTTCTCTTAATAGTGCGTTTGTTAAATCTAGCACAAGAGCGGCATCCAACCACGTCGTGCTCAGGCCCTAAACAAGGTATACACAAAGTATGGTAATCCCTATGAGGTATCTGTTTCACAAGAAATATAGTTATTCACTTTTTCTGACATCCGGTTAAATACTGAGGCAAGAAAAAACCAAAATATTCCCCAACGGGGTACTTAGCCAACTTTGATTCGTTCTGAAACTCTGACTTCAGAAACTTTCAGAACGCCAACCTGCACTCGCAAAATTACTTCTGCATCGGACCATGCGGCAAAAAAGACTGAGGATATGACGTCGGTCATGCGCATTAGTACCCTGACGTACTGACGTCAGTCTAATGCGCCCTGACCGACGTCAGCCATATACTTTGGTATTCGGGCCGACTGGACAGCGGACTACCCAATAGTTAGGACTGCAGCAATGTGGAATGAAGAACATGGAGGGATTGGTCCTGAGGTACACTCTATCCTGATGAAAACCCAAGTAAGGGGGTTTCACGGAAAGAGCTTGAAGTTCCGAAACTCTTTTCGCTGAAGTGATGGCTACCAGGAATGCTCTTTTCCAAGACAGATATTTAAGTTCGGCCGAGGCAGCTGGTTCAAAGGGAGAAGCAGTCAAGGCTTGAAGAACTAGTGATAGATCCCAAGGGGGTACGGCTTCTTTGATAGGGGGCCTGAGCAGAAAAGTACCCTTGAGGAAGGTTTTACATAGTTTAGCTGACATCAAAGGACCTGTCTCATGTCCCACATGGTAATGAGAGATGGCTGCCAATTGTACCTTGACTGTTGAACAGCTAGCCCCTTGCTGAAAAAGTCCGGTGAGAAAGTCCAACACGGACGTTAACGGAGCAGTGAAGGGGTTCAAATTATGATGTTCCGCCCAGATGGAAAAGCGCCTCCATTTACTGCGGTAAACTTTCCTGGTGGAAGGTTTATGCGCTGCCACCAAGATGGCTGACTGGTGAAGAGATGCCGGGAGTCCTGATTAAGAGTGGAACTGGAGCAGCCAAGCTGTCAGCTTCAGGTTGTCCAGATTCGGGGTCGGTAAGCCTGATGGATGGGATATTAGATCCGGGCTGGGGATCCAGAATCCAGGGAGGATTCACCAAGTGAGAATACAGGTAAGGAAACCAAGTTTGCCGAGGCCAGAATGGGGCAATGAGGATCATTCTGCTCCCCAACCGAGAGGCTTTCTGTAAGAGCTTTAGCATCAGGGGTAGAGGAGGATAGGCATAAAGTAGACCGGGCGGCCAAGCATGCACTAGAGCGTCTCTCGGGGCTTCCCCTGGTGGGGGAATCAGAGCGAAGAAGCTGTAGCATTTCGTATTTGAGGGAGAGGCAAAGAGATCGCAGCAGGGTTGCCCCCATTTTACAAATATCCGCTTCGCTGCTCGGGAGTTGAGAGACCACTCGTAAGGGGAAAGAATGGTGTGGCTGAGTTTGTCCGCCAGAATGTTGGCCCGTCCCGGAATGTGCGTTGCGATCAGAAAGCGGTTGGTGGAGATCGCCCATTCCCACACCCTCATGGCCTCTCGGCAGAGAGGGTAAGACCTGGTTCCCCCCTGTTTGGTGATGTACCAGACAACTGACATGTTGTCAGTCTGTATCGCAATAGTTCCTATGGGGAGAAGGTTCTGAAGTGCTTGCAACGCTAACAGCACCGCCCTCATCTCCAGAACATTGATATGCAGGGAGGTCTCTGTGTCATTCCACGTGCCTTGGACTGTTCTGCCTGAGCAATGCCCCCCCACCCGAGGCGAGAAGCGTCCGTGGTCACTGTGACGAGAGGAGGTGGAGCGCAGAAGGGTCGGCCTTTATGGAGGTCTGGGGACTGGCGCCACCATAACAGGGCCCTCCTGCAAGCCTTGCTGATGGAGATAGGGTGATTGAGAGGAAGAAGCTGAAAGGACCATTGTACTTGGAGGGTGCACTGTAGTACCCTCATATTTAGACGAGCGCATGGAAGAAGCATTATTGCCGCTGCCATGGAGCCCAGCGCCCTCAGGACCAATTCCACTGGTGGAGCTTCTGATTGGAGGATGGCCCGCACATGAAGTCTCAGATTCTGTAGTCGCTCCAAAGTGTGGTAGGCTCGCAGACTTCTCGTATCTAATCTGGCCCCTATGAACTCTATCACTTGTGTCAGAGAAAGGGAAGATTTGTCCGTATTGATCGTGATGCCCAACTGGGGGGCTAGGCGGAGAAAAAAGTCTCTGGCTGAGCAGAGTAGATGCCTTGTTGGGGCGGTCAGGAGCCAGTCGTCCAGGTACGGGAAGACCTGTATTCCCTGGAGTCTCAGGTGGGCCGCTATCACTGCTAAAAAGTACAGTTTTGTACCTACTATAAATGTAGATGTTAGAGTGCTAATACAGCTGCAGTTATAACAGATGGGTTCTCCTGCCATCAGGCAGGTCCTCAGTCGGCCGAATTCCAAAGTCTAGGTCCGGCGTCGGTTGTCGTCGCTTCTTCCCTGATGTCAGTGCGACAGGGGTACAAAGAACCAGCAGACGCCATTTTCTTCAGTTTTTCTTGCCCCAGATGTCAGGTGCCCTCAGAAGGAAGGCAATACATAAATTTATATAATAATGCAGTGCAATATAATCAAAAAACAGTAGTTGCAAGCAAATACACCAAAAATGAATACCCCAATCTAGTTGTATGAGGAGGTGTTGGCCAATAGGCCTGTCCCAAGAGGGGAAGGAGGGAGGGAAACCTGGAATGCAGCTGTATTAGCACTCGAACAACTACATTTATGGTAGGTACAAAACTGTACTATGTTCATCATGCATACAGCTGCAGTCATAACAGATGGGTAGAATCCCAAAACTAAAAAAGGGGCACTAGGTGGAACTAGGAGGAGCCAGGATGCCCTGCAAGACTGCAATGGCAAAGCCTGCTCTAGTTTTGGAGTATAATGGTAGGTGGTAGTGCTTGGAGAAGGTATGCACAGAACTCCAAGTGGCTGCTTCCAAAATATCTTTGGTAGGAACTCCTCTGAGGAAAGCTGCAGAGGTAGCTGTGGCCCTTGTGAAGTGAGATCTGATGCCTGCAGGCACAGTTTTACCATGAAAAGAGTAACAAAAGCGTATGCAGTGGGCTATCCATTTTGAGATTGTCTGTTTGGAAATTGGCTTCCCTTGAGCTCCTATAGCATAGGACACAAAGAGTTGCTCTGACTTTCTGAAAGGCTTTGTTCTGTCCAAATAATAACATAGCTGTCTGTGGATGTCCAAGGAATGTAGTAGTCTCTCCCCTTTGTTTTGAGGATTAGGGTAAAAAGTAGGTAAGTGAATAGCCTGATTCAAAGCTACCCTGGATACCACCTTTGGCATAAAGGATGGATTGGTTCGTAAGGAAACTCTGTCCCGATGGAAAATGATGAAAGGCTGCACAGACATGAGGGCTTGTAGTTCCGATACCCTGCGAGCTGAGGTGATAGCCAGAAGGAAGGCTGTTTTCCAGGACAAATATTGCAAATCTGTTGAGGCAGCTGGCTCAAAAGGAGGTAAGGTCAGCTTTTCTAAAACGAAATTGAGGTCCCAAGCAGGTATTGGTTGTTTCCTTGGGGGTTTTAGATTCTTAGCCCCTCTGAGGAACTGCCTTAAGAGGGGATGAGAGAATAAAGGAAGATCAGTGTTGTATTCTGCAGAAATGGCTGAGGCACGGATTTTGATGGAGGAGAATGAAAGTCCACTGCTTAGCAGCTCAGCTAGGTACTGTAATATTAGAGGTAAATTCAGTATTCCAGGATTCTGGCCCTTTTTCTCATTCCAGGCACAAAATCGCTTCCATTTTGCGGAGTAAGCTTTTCTAGTAGAAGGCCTTCTGGCCTCCAAAATGACATCCTGCACCTCCTTGGAGAGTAGGGTCTGTTGTGAAGTTAAGGAATCTTCCATGCGGCCAGATTGAGTGTTTTCAGCTGACTGTGAAGAGTTTTGAAGCTGTGCTGAGTCAGAAGAAGAGGCATTAGAGGTAGGGTCCATGGTGGGGAATGCGTTAGGCTCCTCAGGAGTGGGTACCAGTGCTGTCTTGACCAGTCTGGAGCAATGAGAATCATCTTTGGTCTGTCTGCTTTGGTCTTTAATAGAACTTTGGGCAGCAGAGGAAGAGGTGGAAAGGCATAAACTGTCATTGTTGTCCAACTGAAAGAGAGAGCGTCCACTCTCCATGCCTGTGGATGAAAAGTCCTTGAGCAGAATTTTGTCAATTGGTGATTTTTGTGGGAGGCAGAGAGATCTATGTCTGGCCTTCCCATGCTTGAATTATTTCTGTAAAAACTTGAGGGTGCAACTTCCATTCGTGTGGGTCTGTCATATTTCTGCTTTTGCCCGGCAAGTACTGTGCTTGAAGCTTGATTTGCAATTCCAGAGCCATGTTCCAAAGTGACATGGCCAGCCTGCATAGGGGGTATGAATGGGTTCCTCCCTGTTTGTTTATGTACCACATTACTGTGGTGTTGTCTGTCCTTATCAGTAGTTGGCCTGGATGCAGAAGGTCTTTGAAAGCCATAATAGCATTTATTACTGCTGGCATTTCCTTTTGATTGATGTGTAGGTGCTTTTCTTTTTGGGATCATTTGCCCTGAATGCACCGATCTGTCATGTGCGCCCCCCAGGCGTAGTCCGAGGCGTCTGTTGTGATGACTTGATTTGCTTGAGGCTTGCAGAATGTGAGACCTGTGTTTCTTTGGCATGCTTGAGCCCACCACAGAAATTCCTTTTGAAGACATGGAATCAGTGGTATTATTGTTTCCAAACTGTGGCTGTGCTGAGACCATAGGTTTTTCAGGTACCATTGAAGTTTCCTCATATGCAGCTTTGCACATGGGATTAGAAGGATGCAAGATGCCATGAATCCCAGAGCCTGCAGGATTTTCCTTTCAGTCAGACTGGTGAAATTTGCTAGTTTTCTGAAGTATTGAGTCAGTTGCCCCTGTTTCTCTGGCGTGAGGTAAGCCATCTGGGTTGTTTGTGACCAAGTTGGCACCCAGGAAAATAATTTTTTTGTGAGGGTATTAGCCTTGATTTCTTTTTGTTGACTGTGTACCCCAGAGCATTCAACAACATTATTACAAAAGCCAGATGTTTTCAGAAGTATGTGCTTGCTGTCCGCTTGGATCAGGCAGTCGTCCAAATATAGGTATATTTGTATCCCTTGAAGTCTGCAGTAGGCAATTACTGATGCCAGGCATTTCGTGAATACTCTGGGCGCAGTAGTTAAGCCAAAGGGCAATGCAGAGAATTGATAATGGGTTGAACCTGCAAGAAATCTGAGGTATCTTCTGCAACTTTGTCTGGTTGGGACACGCAGGTATGCCTCCTTGAGGTCCAATGTTACCAGCCAAGACTCCTTGCCCAGCATGGGAAGAAGCTGCTGTAATGTGAGCATCTTGAATTTTGGCATGAGTAAAAATGTGTTTAGGATGGATAGGTCCAAAATAGGTCTCCAATCTTTTCCCTCCCTTGGTACCAGGAATAGTCTGGAATAAAAACCTTGACCTTGTTCTTGAGTAGGTACCTCTTGAATAGCTTTCATGTCCAGGAGATCTGAAATTTGTCTTTGTGCCTCTGCCCTTTGATTGTGTGGCAGGTTTGGCATGCCTCTCTTTTGTGGAAGGGTGTGAAAATGGAATCTGTAGCCTCTGTTTATAATGTCCAGGATCCATTTGTCTTTTGTGACAATATGCCAATTTTTCAAAAATAATGCCAGTTTTCCGCCTAAGGGTGCTGCCATTTGAGCTTTGCTTGGCATGCAAAGGGGAAAGTCATTGGGTTTGCTTTCTGAATGGCTGTGAACTATCCTCACCACCTCTTTGAGTAGGAGCTTGCCATTGTCTGCCTCTAAACGATCCTTGAGCTTGGCCCCTGCCCCTCGGGTGCCTGTATCTACCTCTTTGGGGTCTGTCCGTGGCTGGAAAGGACCAATTTTTGAAGGCCAATTTCTACTGAAACGCGGAGGTTGTACCTGTAGAAAATCTTTCACTGTTTGCATTGATTTAGCCTTTTCCTCCATTTTCTTTAATACTTCCTCAGCTTTAACACCAAATACATCTTTTTGTAGAGGGACATCTAGTAATTTAGCTTTGACATGATCTGGTAAGGTTTGCTCCTTGAGCCAGGCATGTCTACGTATGACTGATCCTGTAACAGCAGCTCTAAATGAGGCCTCTAGAGCATCAAAACTACATTGCAAGGTATGTTTACCCATTTGTTCTGCACTATGCATCAAATCCTGCAACTCCAAGTCTGGTTGTTCAGGTTGTGACATTTTGCTTCTCAACTGTGATAACAGAAACTGTTGGTACTTTAACATATGGAACTGGCAGTTTAATGCCCTCATGGTTAAGGTGGCCGAGGTGTATACCTTTTTTCCCCACCTTTCTAAAGCTCTGGAATCTCTTTCCGAAGGTAATGGATTTTTAGCAGTGGAGGCCTTAATTCCCTTGGGGCTCTGTGAGATAGTTTCTGGGTCAGCCGCATGGCTTTTGTATAAGAATTGGTGTGAGTCAGGAACCTGGTAGTACCCGTCAGGCTTGACTGGGACTGGAGGTAAAGAGTCTGGGTTAAGGCAGGCCTCCGAATACACATCCTCTAGTATGTCTAAGACAGGAGGTATAGCCAGAGGCCTGTGCTGAGGGAGCAAGAGAAAACCTCTAAGCCTTTTCTTGGAGTCCGAGTACTCTTGGCCTTCCCAGTGGAAGTGTTCCCTCAAGGTATGCAAGGTTTCCCCAAAAGAGTAATCCTCAGGGGGGGGGGACACAGAGGGAATGGACTCCTCTGCATCAGAATCTTCAAAAGGGGAGTAAGAATGTTCCTGTTCAGAGTGCTCTGAAATAATGGAGGCCTGGTCCGAGGTGGGGGATTCTTCCTCCACTCTGGGCCTTTTGTCCAGGGGGCTAGAACCCCTGATAAGAGCAATTAAATCCTCAGCCATTTTAAGCATCTGTTTTTTTAGGCATGGGGCCTGGAGAACGGCCCTGTGTAGCTTGTCTCTTAGAATGCAAGGCTGCTTTAGACTTAGTGAAAGCCTTGATGGAAAAAGAAGAGGAAGGCCTGAAGACACCTTGAGAGGAGGCAGACCTGTCTACAGTCTGAGTTTCACCACCTAGAGTGGCTTCGGTATCTGTAGTCGGGGTGTGGGCCAATGAGCCTGCGACCTCGGGCACAGGAGACACCACCAATGAAGTGTCGTCGGTAGGCAGGGGCTGCATAGGCGCCTCACTGAGAACCAGACCACCTGTAGTAGGCTTTGGCGTGGTGTCGGTAGAGGCCGCGGACCTCGTGTGTCGGTCCTTATCTTTGCATCTTTTAGTCAAAACTGGAGTCGGAGTATCCGACGACATAATGTAGTTAAATTTTTTGCCAAAATAGTGCTGGGCGAACTCGCCACGCTTAATGGTGCGCTTTGTTGAATGTAGCACAAAACGACAGACCGAGACGCCGTGGTTCAGGCTAAGCAAGGAATGCAGATGGAATGAAAATCCTTATGCGGTATTTGCTTCCCACATGAAATACAATTATTAACTTTGTCTGACATCGGTCTGAGGCAAGAAAAGTTTCCCCAATGGGGTACTTAGCTTTCAAGAAGACTTCGGTTGCAAAATTTTTGTAATTTCAGGAGCTGGCTGGCCGACCGGCACTTGCGAACTGCTTCTGCTTCGGGCACAGCGCGGCAAGAAAGACTGAAGAAAATGGTGTCGGCTGGTTCTTTTGTACCCCTGTCGTACTGATGTCAGGGAAGAAGCAACGACAACCGACGCCGGACCTAGACTTTGGAATTCGGCTGACCAAGGAACCGCCTGACGGCAGGAGAACCCATCTGTTATGACTGCAGCTGTATGCACGATGAACATCTGTACTATGTTCATCGTGTTACCCTGCTGCAGTCATTACACTTGGGTTGAGTCCCAAAGCTAAGGTAGGGTGGAGGCATCATAGAGGGTTAGTGGAGGCAATGAGGCCCTGCAGAACTGCAGTGGCGAAGCCTGCCCTGGACTTAGAATAAAGAGGTAAGTGACAGTGTTTGGTTAAGGTGTGCACTGAACTCCAAGTTGCAGCTTCTAAGATTTCCTTGATAGGAACCCCCCTGAGAATGGCTGTAGAGGTAGCCGTTGCCCTGGTAGAGTGGGATCTAATGGTAGGAGGAACTGGTTTCCCATGATGGGTATAGCAGAATCGGATGCAATGGCCTACCCATTTAGAAATGGTTTGCTTGGATACGGCCTTCCCTTGAGAGGCTGTAGCATAGGAAACAGAGCTGGTCAGTTTTTCTGAAAGCCTTAGTTTTATCCAAGTAGTAACAAAGCTGCCTGTGAATGTCCAAGGAATGCAGGAGTCTCTCACCTTTGTTCTGTGGATTGGGGTAGAAAGTGGGTAGGTGGATGGTTTGATTTAGAGCTACACTGGAAACCACCTTAGGCATGAAGGAAGGATTAGTTTGTAGAGAAACTCTGTCTTGATGAAAAATGAGGAAAGGTTCCACTGTCATAAGTGCTTGCAATTCTGAAACTCTCCTAGCAGAAGTTATTGCCAGGAGCAGGGCAGTCTTCCAAGATAGGAACCGAAGGTCTGCAGAAAAAGCTGGTTCAAAGGGAGGTAGCATTAGTTTTTCCAGAACAAAATTGAGGTCCCATGTTGGTGTAGGAGCTCTTCTAGGTGGTCTAATGTTTTTCGCCCCTCTGAGGAACTGCCTTAGGAGAGGATTTGAAAATAAAGGTGGATTCGTGTCATAGTGAGCTGAAATAGCTGAAGCATGGATTTTAATTGAGAAGGAAAGTCCTTTATGCCTTTTCCAGAAAATTTTCCCTTTTTGAGGCTTTGGGCGGTTTTTTTCCCCTTTAAAAGGGGGGTTGGAAAATTTTTTTTGCCAGAAAAATTTGGTTTTGTCCTGGGTTTAGAATTCCCCCCCTTCCTGGAAAGAGGTTTTGGGCTTAAATTGGGTTGAAAATTTTTAAAAGGTTTTATCTGGGGCTTGAGAATCTTGGGTTTTCCTTGCCTTGCCTTTTAGGGGTATTTTTAGGCCCCTTTGGAGGTTTTTTGGGCCCCCAGTGGGTGGATTTTTTAAAAATTTTGGGGGTTTTTACCCCAAAAGAATTTGGGGGAAAAGGGAAATATTTTTGGGGTTTTTTCCACTAGGGAACTTTATTTCCGGGGTTTGATGGTTTTTTGTCCTTGGAAAAATTTTGCCCAGGGGGGTATTTTGGGCTGCAAAAAATAAAATTTTGTGGCCCCCTTGGTTTATTTTAAATTTTGTGGCTTTTTTTGCTTTTTCCCCTTTAAATCCCTTTTGATTTTCTGTAAAAGGTCCCTTTTTTTTTAAAAGTGGGTTTTTCTTCCGGCCCAAAAAGAGCCCTGGGGGCCCAGGCCCCTAAGTTTTTGCTTTTCCCCGGGGGAAAAATTTTCCCTTGTTGAGGGGGACTTTTCTGGGGTTCTGTTTTAAGGCAGGGTGAGAGACCCCCAAGCTGTGGCTTTTGAAAACCTTTTCCCCCTTTTTTTATCTTTTCGGGGCGATTTAAAGGGCCTGAAGCCCGCCCCTTTTCCCCAGATGGGTCTTTGGCATTGTTTTTTAATTTGTGGGGGAAAGGTACCCCCTTTGGGGTTTTTCCGTGGCACCCAAAAAATTTTTTGGGAAAATAGGAATATACTTTTCCCCAAAAATTGGGCTGTGTTGGGAAAAAAACCTTTCCTTTTTTGGGGGCCATTGGAAAATTTCCTCTTGAGTTTTCAAAGGGCCAGGGGTGGGAAAGGGCCCCTGAACCAAAGGGGGAAGAATTTTTTTGCATTTAAGGGGTTTTTTTGCCTTTTTTTGAAAGGGGGTCAACCCCTGGGTAAATTTAAGCCTTCTTGGGGGTTCCAAGCCACAGGAAGTATTTTTTGGAAGTTTAAAATTTTGGGGTTTATGTTTACGTTAAAAGTTAAAAAACCAAAAGGTTTAAAAAAGCCCCCGCCCCGGGGAAGGGCCGGAGGGGTTTTTTTTTGTCTGCCCTTTATTTTGGGGGGCCGGTTTTTGGAAACTCGGGCAGGGGGGACATTGAAAAAGGGAACCCCCCCCCCCCCGCCCCCTCTCCCCCCCCCCCCCCCCCCCCCCCCCCCCCCCCCCCCCCCCCCCAGCCCCCCCCCCCCCCCCCCCCACCCCCCCCCCCCCCGCCCCCCCCCTCCCCCCCCCCCCCCCCCCCCCCCCGGGGGGGGGGGGGGGGGGGGGGGGGGGGGGGGGGGGGGGGGGGGGGGGGGGGGGGGCGGGGGGGGGGGGGGGGGGGGGGGGGGGGGGGGGGGGGGGGGGGGGGGGGTAGGGAGGGGGGGGGGGGGGGGGGGGGGGGGGGGGGGCCGGGGGGGGGGGGGGGGGGGGGGGGACCCCCCCAGGGGGTTTTCCCCCCGAAAAGGCCCTCCCCGGGGGGGGAACCCAAAGGCTTGGGCCTTTTTTGGGGGTGGGTTTCCGATCCCCCTTTTTAAAATTTTCCCCGGGGTTTTGTGGGGACCAAAGCCGGGGGGGGGGGGGGGGGGGGGGGGGGGGGGGGGGGGGGGGTTTTTTTTTTTTTTTTTTCTTTTTTTTTTTTTTTTTTTTGGGGGGCCCCTCGGGGGGGGGGCCAAAAAAACCCCCCCCCGCATTGTTTTTTTTATTTTTTTCCAATTCAGATTGTTGAGGGAGGGTGGTTATCTTTTGTTTTAACTGAGAGAGCAGAAATTGCTGATACTTAAGCATATAAAATTGACAGTTTAGAGCTCTCATAGCTAAAGTGGCTGAGGTGTAAACTCCCCATCTGTCTAGTGCTCTTGAATCCCTTTCAGAAGGTACTGGATTTTTAGCCATGATAGCCTTAGCCCCCTTGGGACCCTGGGAGATGGTCTCTGGGTCAGCTACTGGGCTTTTGTTAAGAAATTTGTTGGAATCAGGTACTCTGTAGTATCTGTCAGGCTTGGCCGGGGCAGGAGGCAGAGTCAGGTTGAAATTGACTAAATAGACATCATCCACAATGTCCAAAACAGGAGGGATTGCTAGAGGTCTGTGTTGGGGGAGTAAAAGAAACTCTCTGAGCCTTTTCTTGGAATCAGAGTAATCCTGACCTTCCCAGTGAAAATGTTCCCTCATAGTGTGTAAAGTTTCCCTAAAAGAGTAATCTTCTGGAGGGGAAGCTGAGGAAATAGAGTCCTCAGCATCAGAATCTTCATAAGGAGAGAAGGAATAGTCTTGGTCCTCAGAGGAATCCTAAGAAATAGACAGTTGCTCAGAGGAAGCAGATTCTTCCTCTAGTCTAGGCCTTTTATCAGGAGGAAGCTGACAACCCCTGATAAGAGAAATGAAATCTTCAGCCATCTTGAGCATCTGTTTCTTAGGCATAGGGCCTTGAACAGGAGACTGAAGTGAAGCCTTTTCCGGTTTGGAAGGAGTCTTCAACTTGGAAAACGTTTTGACTGTAAGAGTCTGTCTGAAAACGCCTTCAGAAACCTATGGCATTTCAGAAGCAATCACGCCCGAAGGTAACAGGCGTCGCGGTGGGCCTGCAACGCGCCGCGCTGGCCTAGTACATTCCGTCAAAATATCTGCAGCGGTCTCGGCTTTGAACTATAGTCAGAGGCGGAGCCTCACTGATAAACGGAGAACCGGAGACCGGATCAACCGAGGCCTCAGGAACCAGGCTTAGGCCTGGGCTGTCGATCCTTATCCCTGCGCTTTTTGTGCATGCCGGTAGTCGAAGTCTGGCGGCATGTTATAATTAAATTTTTCGCCAAAAGTGTCGTGTGAAATCAAATAGTCTTTAATAGCACGCTTATTAAATCTGCCAAAATGACAAGAAGTGACGCCGGTGATCAGGGCCTAGTCAAGGTATGCACAAGAATGAAAATCCTATGAGGTATTTGCTTCCCACAAGAAATACAATTGTTAACTTTTTCTGACATCGGTCTGAGGCAGAAAAGTTTCAACGGGTATAGCTTTATAGAAGACTTGGTCTGAAATTGTATTCGAAAATCTCAGAGTCGGCCGACCGCACTTGCGAACTGCTTCTGCTTTGGGCAACGCTGCAAGAAAGACTGAAGAAATGGCGCCAGTTGCAGCCTTAACATAGCCACTTGTACCCTGGCGCACTGACGTCAGGGATGAGGCGACAGCAACAGACGTCGGACCAAGACTTAGGAAATCCGGCCGACTGCGGGACCGCCTGACGACAGGATAACCCAAGTGTAATGACTGCAGCAGAGTAACACGATGAACATCCTACTTCAAAGACACAGGAACAGGTCAAAATCTTACAATGACGTTGAAGGTATTTAAATTGGATCTTTTTTAAATATGACTGTTTTATGAATGCAGATGTTAAATGGAACACATTTTCAGTGCACAAAAAGATAACAGAGGTCATCCCCTTATTAGTCTCTGTGATGCAAAAGTGGTGTGCTCTTAACGTACTGAGAACGCTCCAGTTGCTTAAACCAGAAATCTTTTTCATGGAGAATTTTAAGGCCCTTTCAAGTTGATCAAAGTGTCTATACAAGTACATTTTACATCAAAGTGAGTACACATTCAAGGAAGAGCCTGATTATACACAAACAGTAGGACCAAGACATTCTCGGACCTGAATGAGATAACCTGACAGACAAGTTGTGTGAAGCAGAAGGGCTTTAATCGCAACAGATGATAAAAATATCTCAACATCGACATCCAAGACTCAATAGTCTGTCTTGAGAGTACCAGTGATGCACCAAAAAGATAGTGGAAGCTTTACCAAAAGTTGCCATGCTACATTTTTCCCCCCATTAATGGCAAGTCACTGACAAACAACACTTGGGTCTGATCCACGCCCTGCTGAAAACTTGGGAGTCAAGAAAGTAATCCGACTACTGCAACCACTTTGTAGTCATCTGCAACTTAAGTCTGTCACACACTTTTAACATCAGATTTCATTCCTGAAAAATAGAGGTCTGAGAAGTGGGGGCCTAAGACAGAGACTTGTGGGACACCACTAAAGTGAACTGACAACTTCCAGTTCTTTGGATGGCCCTTATGTGATACCAGCTTCTCTGCATACCAACCATTTACAGAAGCTGCATTTTTTTTTGCATTTTATAAAATCGATACCTACTAATCAACCCTTCCGTACTCAACATATTCACTCAACAGTGGAACAGTCTATTGCAGGAGGCCATCACGCACACAACTATCAGAGCTTCTTTAAGTCATAATCCTTTCCCCTCAGTGGATGGCATACTCAGAGATGCAAGCACCTGCAAAAGCCCTTCGCACTAGGAATACCCCCCCACACTTCTATGATGCTCTAGGAATACCCCCCACACACACACACACACATACTTCTATGAAGGCAGTCACAAAAATGCAGCCTGGCAAGTGCATGACCTGAGCATCCCTCCACTAGGTGCCAGTATTACAACTCTGACCGGAACTCTCCCCCCAAAATAGTCAAGCAAGTATAGTCTACTTACTGTCATCCTTTGGCCAGCTTTCCAGCCCCAAAGCTATTACCAAACTCTAGTCACCTGGGTTATAGTCAGGGCTTTATCTCTCTACACTACAGAAGTGAGCATCACCCATAACATCTGCAGTTCTTGTTTACATGATTAAAATAGACAGATCAATATATGAGCCCATAGAGTCCAAGACTGAAAAGTAGCCAAATCACTATGGATAAGAAAATGACCTGACCTCGACATATGGTCATCAGAATTATGGAAAAATCCATGGGATGCACTGCCAGAGACCACTGAAGAGCCCTCATGTGACACCTGGCTAGTGGGACTAGATGGAGGCTGCCACGTGCCCCAACAGCTTCAGAAGGAGAGTGGCCGGGGGCTTTTTGTAAGCAAGCAAAGAGACTGCCAGAGAATGAAGACTTGAAATTCTGGATGCTGGAAGCTTTGCAATCTGAGGAATGGTGACCAAGTGGTAACCTATGAATTCTAGTGATTGAACTGGCTGAAGACTGATTTTTGGAGACTACAATCCCCAAGGAACTGCACAGCTGCAGCAATATCTCTCTGGCCCTAAGGAAGCTCTCCTAGGAGCTATTGAGAC